>NC_140961.1:76629005-76636505 GCF_056783735.1 Eptatretus burgeri | reverse complement strand
GGGAATTTCTGGAGTCCAGGCAGCTGAAAGACCTCAGCCTTTTGGGCAAACTGAAAAAGTTCTCCAATTATTTTGTTGTTCAGAGGCACACCCTCTTTCTCTCAGGGTGTGCTTCAATTCTTATCTGGCAGGCTTGAAATATGCCCAGGGCCAACTTGAAGAATTTTGCACACCCTGGGCCACCTTGAAGAACTTTGTTAAAGGGGGTTTCTAATGGTTTTGTAGACATGATTCAAAGGATATTTTTGAAAACAGTCGAGGCTCATGGAAGAACTAGTACAGTGAATCAATCGGGATGTATCAGGAAAAAACAGGACGTAAAATACGCAGGCATGCAGTGGACAAGGTCAGGTAAGGTATGGGAGTATGCGCCGGAGCAACACGTCGCTGCATCCACTTTCTGCCGATACTCCAGGGGCCTCCATCTGACCTCCCCAAGGCAGATGCCTGGCCCATCCCCATCTCCATTAAAATGTTGATCAACCTGCAGCAATCATGAGGAACGTAGCCGGCCCATTGGCCTCCTCCACTCACGAGGCTCCCTTGCTGAGAGAATCTGGTGAGCAGAATCAGCATCAGGAAAACGAGCCACATGTCCATACAGCCACAGCTGACAATCACAGACTTTGAAGGTAACAAATCTCATTTGAGTCTCTCTCAGCAACTGTTCATTGGACACAAAGTCCGACCAGCGATAGCAAGGGATTCTCCGAAGAGACCTGGTACCAAAGGAATTAAGTCTCCATCTCAGATCCATGGTCAGTGTCCCAAGTCTCCCATCCGCAGAGCAAGACAGGAAGCAACAAGGACCTGAAGGCTCAGACTTTCGTCCTCCTGCATAGGTACCATTAGCACTGCACCCCATGATCCAGTGAATCCATGACTCCCCAGGCCCGACTCAGAAGTCTCTTGACCTCTGGCTCACAGCT
Source organism: Eptatretus burgeri (assembly GCF_056783735.1). Taxonomy (NCBI): domain Eukaryota; kingdom Metazoa; phylum Chordata; class Myxini; order Myxiniformes; family Myxinidae; genus Eptatretus; species Eptatretus burgeri. Next base: position 76,635,576 of record NC_140961.1, on the reverse strand, counting down.
AGCAGAAACATGAATATCACTGCCAAGGTAAGTGAATCTCTCTGTGACCTCAACATCCTCACCACAAACAGGTACAGACAACATCACAGCATCCAAGATTTCATTGAAATCCTGGATCTTAGTTTTGACCCAGAAACTCATAATCCCAGCAGCTCCTAGTCCTCATTGAGCTCCTCGAGGGCCACCAAAAGGATAACCAGAGTCTCTGCAAAGATGACTGTATCGTCTGCGAAATCAAGATCAGAGATCTTGACATTGCCAAACGATGCACCGCAGCTTGATCTCTCTGACATCCTCCACAGAATCCAGTCCATACAAGTGCTGAAAAGTGTGGGAGCCAGCACACCCCTGACAAACTTCAGTAAAACTGGAATAAGTCAGAGATGGTATCACCACATCTCAAAGTACTCCAAGTACCAGAGTAGAGTTCAGACATCAGATTGATCAGTTTTGGTGGTACACCATGAAGACCAAGATTCCTCCAGAGGGCATCCCGATTTACTGAATCAATCCTGTTGCAGAGAGGAACAAAGGCTGCAAGCAGCCCCTGCCGAAACTCCCGTCTGCATTCGGCAAGGACACGAAGGACAAGAATATAGTCAATCGTTCACCTCTTTGGTGTAAAGCCTGACTGCTCTGGGCACTGGTACTCAAGCAGATGGTGGCAAACCCGACCAATAATTATCTCAGTGCTTGCCCGGCACTGAGAGCAGCGTCACCCCTCGGTAGTTGTTGCAGTCTTGGCGTTCACCCTTCCCTTTCCAGAGAGGGACAACAAGGCCCCTCTTCCAGTCAGTTGGGATGATGCCTGTGTTCCAGGCAGAGCATAGAACTGCATGCAACGACATGAGTAGAGCATGTCCACCAGCCTTGAGACGTTCAGCATGGATGCCACAGATCCCAGGAGCTTTACCCCATTTCAATCGGTTCACCGCAGCCTGCGTTTCCACAAACGAAGATGGATAACAGTTCATTGGAGGGTCAGAAATACACAGTAATACCCCTGACATGCAACTAAACAGCTGGTGGATCAGCCTGGTACAGCAGCTCAAAGTGACCGGCCCAGTGGGCTTTCGCTTTGGACTCCTCTGTCAAGAGCCCACCCCACTCTGCTCTAACTGCAGTTACTCGAGGGGTGGGCTTGAAGGAACGCAATGCGTGAATTCCCCTGTAAGCAGGACGAGAATCACTTGACCACAGGTGATGCTCTATCCCCTCACAGATTCCTCACATATAGGCCTCCTTGTCCACCCTCTGCACTCAAACAGTTTTACGCCTCAACTCCCTGAACAGCTCAGCTCTGCCATTAAATCTGGCCCTGCAACTCCAGTCAATGGTATCCAGTGTCCCTTGAGAGACAGAATTCTTCTTCACCCTTTGGTGAGTTCCAAGACATCCACCAGCAACATCAAGGATGGTGGTCTTGAAGGCACTCCACAACTCTTCAGGATTCCCCAAAGCATCCAGACCCCCCAAATCCCCAATCAGCCTGCTCCCAAACTCCTCAACTACCCTCTCATCCTTGAGCTTGCCAACATCCAGCCTAGGCTAGAATGGTACCATTCTCCAGGATTTAAGCTGCAACTTCAGAGTTGCTACAACAAGCCTGTGGTCAGTATTGAGGAACTGAGCACTCCGGTAGACCCTGCAGTTCTGGATCATCCTCCAGCGATCATCAATGAGCACATGGTCAATCTCCTTTGCCACACCACCAGCGTTGGAATACCAAGTCCAGCGATGAGCCGTTGGAAGCTGAAACCATGAACCAGCCGCCCTAATTCCATGACTATTGCAAAGTCAAGGAACTTAGTGCTATTCTGGTTCACAGTTCCAGACCCATGGGGACCAACACATGTCCCATAACCATCCTTTTCGGTTCCAGTCGATGCATTGAAATCCCCCAAGACGAGAAGAGTATCTCGCCTCAGGCACTGATCAACCACAGAATTGAGCGTGGCATAGAATGCGTCCTTCATGGTGAGATCATTCGCTTCAGTTGGATCATATACAGAGACCATGGAAACGACAACCAAGGAGTGACGAATCCATAGTTTCATAATTTGCTCATTGACCCGTGTAACCTCAATTATCATTGGAGTCAACTTATTAAACACAGCAACAGAAACTCCTTGGGCATGATAACCATCAGAGTGGTTACTTTAATAGTAGGTGTAACCACCCGCCATGATCTCGCCACTATCTGTCTCCGAACCTCAGAGAGTGCTGCAATACCGATGTTCAAACGCTTGAACTCAGATGATAACAGAGACAGGTGATCATCCTCTCTTAGGGATGGGACATTCCAGGCACCCACTCAAAGGGACCGCCTCAGGTTAACGCAAGGAGACCATCGTCTGGTGGACAACACCTCAGCATCTCCCTGACACGCACGACCGCAATCTGACCCTGGAAGGTTACTCCATGGTTTTCCTGCTATCAAAGAGTGGGGGTCCCAAAGGCTTTGCCCCAATCCTGCCATCCAGTGAGGTGCCCTGTGAAGGGAAGCTGCACAGGAGGAACTCCCACGGAGTGGGTTTTCAATTTTCTTTGCGTTTTTCTTGTGTTTTGCGGAGTGAAGGTTTTACTCTGGCCGGAGTGCAAATCCTGCCACCAACCTCCGCCCAAAAAAGCAACCCAATTGCAGTAGGACATCTGCAGACACAGTTGGGCAAAGGATATGGATGGCCATTGGCTCAAAAGGAGCTCCTCCAGGTTTTGTTCTTCATTCTGCTGTGTGGGTGTCCATATCATACACCCTCCTCACCAGGAAACCAAGTGGGGGAGACGGTTTAGTCACCGACAACCCGACCATGAAACAGGTTAGTACAGGTTTACATGGTTGCTGTAGCAGGTCACAGATCTAATCTAGCCTGACCTGACACAGGTATGTAGATTGCAGTAGGTCTAGGCTGGGGTCCATTAGTCTGTGGGGGGCATGATAAGCATCTAATGCCTCAAGAACGTCAGGTTTCCTCACTTTCAGTTTCATGTTCAACATCAGAAACAACTGTTTAAAAAGTTAATCACACATGTTTGTGGTTTATAAATTATAATCCTGGTATTTTTTTACTTCCAGTAGGGGTGCCCCACAAAATGCCACGATAAGCCATTTATACATGTTAACCTGGCATGTATCCAAGGAGGAGCAACCCCTTGGAGAAGAGGTGGGTGGGGTATTATTTGTATTAATATTATGATATCATTGATGTTGTGATTACTTTTGTTTTCAGAAGAAGCTTTGGAAAAATGCCACGATTAGCTGTCTTAACAGATATACACCTTGACATGGATTTCACCCAAGGCAGAACACCCCCTCTGGAGTGGGTGGGAATTAAGTCGCTACAACCTCCATCATGTGACCCTTCGTCCTCTTGCCAAGTTTGGTTTAGATTGGATAAGTAACGACTAAATGTATTGCGTTCAAAAAGAAAGCCAGACAGACAGACACCAAATTGCGTATTCTGGTTCGATGACGATGAAGTGGCAGCTATGCGAATTAGACTCAGAATATAAAAGTATCACACACCCTAAACAAGTCTTTCTTGCATTTAAAAGCTGAAAATAATCCATCACGCCTTCTATTTTCTGTTTTGGAGCCAAGAGGAAACATTGTTGCCAATCCAGGTGATGTAAGATTAAGCATATTAGAGTTTTACTCTGAACTTTTCAAAAATCACACTGTTTGTCATGAAATGGTGAAGCACTTAATCTCTCACTTCCCCTCCCTAACTGAGGATCAACGTTTGGAGCTGCTGTTGTATATTGGTATTAGCATTTGCATTGTGCATGTACGAATAGGACACAACAGCCGGATGGACCAATCGCCCTTCCCGAGCTAACCCGTGCTCTTGCTGAGATGAATTCAGGGAAGGTTCCGAGCATTGATGGCTTGCTTGCTGTGTTGTTGTTTTTCTCGTCATTTTGGGACCTTTTAGGCCCAGAGCTGCTGAATGTTCTGGATGCATCTCTACTGTCCGTATAAGTGCCGCCTAGTTTTAGGAGAGCGCAGTAGTGTGTCTGGCAGAGATCTCCGACAGTTAACAAATTGGTGACCAGCTCCTTCCTTTACACGGACTACAAACTTTTTCCAAAGTACTTGCAAACCGGTTGAAAAGGGTTTTTGGTGATCTGGTCTTACCTGATCAGTTGTTGTGCTCCTGGTAGATCTATCTATGATCACATATTTTTAATCAGGTCAGGTATGGGAGCATGTGTCAGAACAGCGCGTCGCTGCGTCCACTTTCCTCCGGTACTCCAGGGGCCTCCGTCTGGCCATCCCCCAGGCAGATGCCAGGCCCATCCCCATCTCCTTGAGATGATGGTCAACCTGTTGCAACCATGAGGCACGTGGTCGGCCCACTGGCCTCCTCCACTCATGAGACTCCCTCGCTGAGAGAATCTGGTGAGCAGGATCAGCGTCAGGAAAACGAGCCACATGTCCATACAGCCGCAACTGACGCTCACGGACTATGCAGGTAACAAATCTCATCCGAGTCTCTCTCAGCAACCGCTCGTTGGACACAAAATCCGACCAGCGATAGCCAAGGATTCTCCGAAGAGACCTGGTACCAAAGGAATTAAGTCTCCATCTCAGATCCTTGGTCAGAGTCCAAGTCTCGCACCCATAGAGCAAGACTGGAAGTACCAAGGACCTGAAGACTCGGACTTTCGTCCTCCCGCACAGGTACCGGCAGCGCCACACCCCATGATCCAGTGAATCCATGACTCCCCAGGCCCGACCCAGATGTCTATTGACCTCTGACTCGCAGCCAGCAGAGACATGAATATCACTGCCAAGGTAAGTGAATCTCTCCACGACCTCAACATCCTCACCACAAACAGACACAGACAGGACAGCAGCATCCAAGATGTCATTGAAAGCCTGGATCTTAGTTTTGACCCGACACCCGTAATCCCAACGGCTCGGACTCCTCATTCAGCACCTCGAGGGCCCCCAAGAGGATGTCTAAAGTCTCCGCAAAGATGACTGCATCATCTGCAAAAACAAGGTCCGAGATCTTGACATTCCCAAACGATGCACCGCAACTTGATCTCTCCGACATCCTCCCTAGAATCCAGTCCATACAAGTGCTGAAAAGTGTGGGGGCCAGTACACATCCCTGACGAACTCCAGTAACAACTGGAAATAATTTTTAATTAGACGCCCAAATGATGGCAAATGCATTCAAAAAGGGTTTGGAATGTTGTTTTTTCTTGATCTTGAAAAAGCTTTTGATAGCATGGAGCACAAGTACATGCATCACGTGTGGGAAACATGTGGGCTTGGAATACATTTAAGAGCTTTGTTATACACCAACATATTTGGTTTAATCAAAATTAATAACGAGCTTTGTTCTCCCGAAAGCTTCGGAGATGTGTAAAGCAAGGTTTTCCTGTCTCTGGGTTATTTGCTCGTAACTTTAGAGCCTCTTCTTATTGCACTTGGGTAAAATATTTCCGGAATTGCTCTTTTCCCCCAGGAGTCCTTCCTTGATCTTATCTGCCAAGGCCGATGATGTTTGTATTTTCTTCAAAGATAAGCATGATGTTGACCCCTCTTGTTGATTGCTTGAGGAAATTATACCTGGATTTTTCTTCGAAATGTAATTGGAAGACGAGAAGGACACTGGGTGGAGCGCATATCTCCACCCTGTAACACCTGATCCACGAGAACATATCTGGCCCAATACATTTTTGAAATATCATGCTATACAGTAAAATTCTAGTAGTCGGATCCGGATTCGGATCTTCACCAAAATCGAACAAATTTGTCGTGGTCACATGCCCAACCAGTCCACCAAGTTTCATCCGAATCCATCCAAAACTTTTTGAGATATTGCGCTATACATCGGTTTAGCCCGATCTCTCAATGGTGAAGAATCACTTTAAAAATTATCAGATCCGGATCTTCATCAAAATTGAATCATTTCTTCGTTGTCACACACCGAACATATCCACCAAGTTTCATCCGAATCCGTCGACTACTTTTTGAGATATCGTGCTCTATATGGCTTTTGGTCCGATCTCTCAGAGGTGAAGAATCACTTTAAAAATATGGAAGGGCACTCGGTAGAGCGTGTACCTCCGCTACGCAATGCCTGATCCACGAGAACATATCGGGCTCAATACATTTTTGAAATATCATGCGAAACAGTACTACATCGTTTTTGGCCCGATCTCTCGATGGTGAAAAATCACTTTTAAAAATAAATAATTATCGTATCCAGATCCAGATTCGGATCTTCACCAAAATCGAATCCAATCGGTCCTTGAGACACACCCAACCTGTTCACAAAGTTTCGCCCGAATCTGTCCACAACCTTTTGAGATATTGTGCTATATATCGGTTTAGCACGATCTCTCAATGGTTAAGAATCACTTAAAAAAATTATCAGATCCGTATCCGGATCTTCACAAAAATTGAATCAATTCTTCCTCATCACACACCCAACGGATCCACCAGGTTTCATCTGAATCCGTCCACTACTTTTTGAGATATCGTGCTATTTTTCGTTTTTGGTCCTATCTCTCAATGGTGAAGAATCACTTAAAATTTTCTCGTCGTCGGATC
>NC_140961.1:76516505-76619005 GCF_056783735.1 Eptatretus burgeri | reverse complement strand
ATTAAATTCATCCACAACTTCATATCTCAACGTCACGTGTGCTTAAAAAACAGAGGAGAGTTGCTGCATGTCTCTTGCCTGTTTCAGCTAATAATTTGTCTTAACTTCTCCATGATACCATGACCCAGATATGCGTCTTAAGGACTGCGTGGAAACTAGAAGACGAAAGGTAGCGCTTGAGAGTGGAAGGGATGATATTTTGTGGTTATATATTTTTTTCTCTTTACATTTCACAATATTTATTATGTGCTATAGAAACTTAGATTTGTAATTCTATATTAAATATGAGTACATTGGTGACAATCACAATTCATGGTTCAAATCAAGTGTGCAAATTTTCCCACAGCTAATTCTCATGGGTGACTGAGCAAGCACCAAATGTGGTCCTACCTATTCATGGGGTCCGACCTGTTCATGGGGTCTTACCAGTTCATGGGGTCCACATTCGAGGTCCCACCTGTTATTGGGCCTGCCTACAGGATCCCACTGGATATTCAGTCTCCGTATGGGATCCCACCTACTACCAGGTTCTGCGTGCAGGATCCCACCTGTTACCAGAGGCAGTGTGTGGGATCACACCTGTTATTGGGGTCCAGACATGGAATTCCACCTGTTACCGGGTTTTGTGAGAGCAATCCGCCTGTTACAGTGGTCCGCATAGAGGATCATCAGGCAACTCTACCACGGTGCCGAGTGGGGGCTGTGTAAGGGAAGCGAGTTGTTTCAAGGGTCCAGGTGAAACATCCTACCGATTCTATAGGTTCATGTATGAAATCCCACCTTTTCCTGAGTTCAGCATACATGGTCCCACCTGTTAAGGTACAGGAACACACCTGTTTTCAGGGTCCACCTGTGGGATCATACTTCCATGTTTTCAGTGATTACTTTTGGTTCATGTTCCCACAAATTTTCTCGAACTGGGACATCAAAGCTTTTCCAGATGTGCCAGCGGATTACATTATAAGCTATGTTATGTCATTGTGTGTACAGCTGTTCTGACATGAGTTTGTTTTTGTGTGCATTTGGTTATTAAGCACAACATATCATTCTCTTGACTAACCTCACCTCCACCCCTCACCTTTCTCTCTTCTTTTATTTTTTTCATACTCCTCTCTCTTTCTCTTTTTCTCGCACCCCCTCCTCGCATCCCTCCCTCCCACAGTAGAGCAACGTTCGGAGAGGCTAGCTCTCCCCACCTCCCCCCCCTTCCTCACTTTGCCCCCCTTCCGAGCTTCCCCTCCCTCCTGCCTCCTCTCTCTCTCTCCCCTCCCTCTCTTCCTCTCTCTCTCTCCATCCCTCCCTCCTCTCTCAACCCCCCTCCTTAATCCCCCACTGTCAGCGAAGCACCGGGTTGTGTTTCCGAGTATAAAATACCACTGAAGAATGCTACAAGAAGCTTGCTCTCTGTCTGCTTGGTAGGATCAGCAGCTTCAGTGAACGGCTCTGGTTTCACTTTGCCACCAGCCACTGAGATGAAAAGCTGAACAGGTTCACCGAAGCGAAGTCAGCTTCGCAAATACACCTCGACTGTGGTGATGGAGCATTCGTTGTGGCCCTGGAAAGTGAGTCTGCAGAGCAAGGCCCAAGCTGAATGAGGAAATGTTTGAACCATCTGGACCAGCATTCGCATGTGGCTTTTCTTCCCATTTAATTTTACTGAGGAGCGGGGACACATTCAGTGGGGCACTTTTACTGCCGCATTGCTTCTGCAGCAGCCAGAATGAGATGCTGTCCCACACATATCTGCTAGCATCTGCGGAGCTTCTGGTCGCCGAAAGCGTACCCAATAACTTACTCCATAGAGCATGCCCCCTTATGCATTTCAAGGGCTTCTCATTAATACAGGAACAAATTTCTCCTGTGATTTCATTAAGAGAATGACACGACTTCCATAAAGTCTGCAGCCAGGACAAAAAGGAAGAGAAGGTGAGGTTTCTTTTAGGTGTCCCAAATGTCTTCTATATTTGTGCAATGGGCCATCACCAATGTACACCACTTTTATTGTTTATACCAGTACGAGAGAAAGCTTAGTTATTCAATATTAACAGGTGATTCCGTGAACCAGCTGGGTCTGGGATGTTCGTAAAGTAGTGTGTAGATTTTTAAATGAATATAGGTTTATTTTTGCACTCCGAGGATTCCTTCCACTTATGAACCTTAGGCATCCATAGATTGAGATGCTGAATGGTATAAGGCAAAACTACCTGCTGGAGAGGGTAGAACTACTTCGTTAGTTAGTCACCATTCAACATGGTAAACAAAAAAACATCGTTAGGACTATGGCAATGATGTGTGATAGCCGAGATGGTGAACTGGACTTTGCTGTGACACCTGAGATTCACAACACACTTCTTGGGGCCTTCATGGGGAGTAACTGCTGAAATTCTAGCTATCCTGATTCTTCCTGACATCTTTAATCTTTGTTCCTTTCTATTTCACACTTTTCTACTTTTTCACATTTCTCTTTATCAGTGCTAATTTTTGCTTTTTCTTTTTGTTCAGTTTCCTCTCTTTTACTGTTAATTACCTCCCGACAGCACACCCACCAGAGGTAGACGGAGGTTATGTTTCACTTGTTACTTACGAAATCCAAAGATTTCGTAAGTATATTGATGACTTCCGTCATGTTTGTGTGTTTGTTTGTTTGTTTGTAGGCACGATAACTCGAGAACGGAATAAGCTACCAATGTCAAATTACACCACGTGATTCAGGAGGGTGATGGCTAGTGATGATAAGATTTTGGTCAAAATCGGTCAAAGGTCAAGGTCACAGTGAGGTCAAACATTCGATTTTTGATTGTTTGGTACAGAATCATCGTAGAAACTTCTGGTTTGCGTCGCTACCTTCTCTCGAGACAGCTTTTATTAGACAAGGTCAGAGGTCAAGTTGATGATTTCGTAAGTACCAGTCTATGACTGCTTGTTTGTTTGTCTGTCTGTGAGCAAGGTATCTCAAAAGGTTATGGACAGATTCAGATGAAACTTGGTGGACCGGTTTGGTGTATTACAAGGACGAATTGATTCGATTTTGGTTAAGATCTGGATCCGGATCCACATGTGAGAATTTTTAAGAGATTCTTCACCATTGAGAGGTCGGGGCAAAAACGATATGTATCATTATATTTCAAAGGACAGATGTAGACGAAACTTGGTGGACAGGCTGGGTGTGCGACAAGGATGAATTGATTCGATTTTGATGAAGATCCAGTTCTGGATCCAGCCCATCAGTGCGATATAAAAGGTAAACGATTTAGCCTGGTGGAGGTAAGCACTCTTCCGAGTGCCATTCCAGTTTATCTTTCTTACTCTCTGTTTAGGGAGAAGTGAATTCATACAATATTTTTTTTGAATAAGGCTCACTTGGTTGCGCCTGGATGGGTTTGATGGTAGAGGAATAGCAGCTGAAACCCGAATCATACCCAGGTTCTTCCTGATGACTCCATCTTTGCTCTTTGCTTATTCAGGTTCCTTCTGATGACTCCAATGCAGTATTTGGTCTTTCATTTGATTCTTGTCACCACAGTATTTGAAGATGGCAGGAATTTACAATTTGTTCAAGGTGCTGGTGATAGTGTTTTGGTCATGTTGGGAATCGAACCCAGATGAGACAGCCAAAAGGTAATTGTTCTGCATCAGCACCATCATGTCAGGACTGCTGATAGCAAAAGTAATCCCTCCAATTTCTTTTCTCACGATTCCTTTATTGTCCATAAAAGTTATCATACTTGGATAGAGCTTTTATGAACACAGTTATTTTTCATCATTGTCTCCCACTCTCTTTCCACATATTTACTCCAGCGTTAGACAACAGCTTGTACTCCATCACAGTAAAAGGACTTGTCATTGTCACGCGGCCATTTTTGAACCCCATTCTTTATATCAACAACAATTTAAAATTGATGTCCACATCAGCCATTACTTAGAGGTCTAAGGGTGCCTGGTCTGAGGGTGCGGTAAAAAAAAACTCAATGATTGCTTTCTGCTTCATATGAACATCACTTGTACCCACCATTTTGAATTCCTGCATATCTCCTGCCCTCTTGCGGATTCTAGTGAAACTGACACAGGACCTGCAGGAAAGATAAAAGCTTCAAAAGCATTTTTTGAGCTCGTCTGCCTTACATAATTTCAAAGTTAAAAAAATAAAAAGCATGACTTCGAGACTGACCTTAATTTGTACTGATTACGGATAGTGTAAACATTTGTTGCAATGGCCTTGTTCAAGTTGGCCTGCTTACTACGACGGTGTTGGCTTAGTGGTGAAGGTGACTGGCTTCGGAACTTTGGGTCCTGAATTTGGGCCCTTGTTGACTGTTGAATTAACACCAGGTGAGGTTGACTCAGCCTGTCATCCTTCTGAGGTTGGCAAAATGAGGATCAGTGTACTGAAGTAACAACCATTAGGGGTAATCTGGGTCAGAGTGGAGTAACCTGGGAATGTACTCCTTGCCAATGAAACTGCCTTGGCAGCCTTATGTGCCTTTATGGCACATAAAGGAATGGTATATTAGTATTATTAGTATTATTATTATTATTACTATTATTTTTCCTAAGTCCATGGCCGAACACAAAATAAGAAAAATTAAATCGCATTGATTGTTCAGTTCAAATATTTAAATTGTAGAAAACATTTTAGAGGAAAGCACCAGCTTTGTTGTAGTATTAGTCAATTGAGGTATCGGCTCACGGACTCACTGGTAACCTCAAAATTCAAACCATTGAACTGTTACCAAGCTTTGAACAGTTTACCCTGGTTATAAATACTTTTAATCCTCCATTTTAATTTATAAGCCGGTTATAAAAGCAAATTAAAACCTGGTCAACACCTCCTGCAGACAGCACACCTTCTCGCATTATTAGAAAAATACCACAGCCAGTCCGCAAGTTGCATCACAGTTGGTCTGTATCCGGAGCAGTATTTGTTTTAAAACGTTCGAATGTACAATCGGAATGAAGCAATTACATAAGACTCCATGTTTGAACTTGCTTGAACAGAATTTGATATACTACACCAGCAGGCATTGTTTTTTTAATGATCAAATATTCTGTTAAATCGGCCACTCTGGCCAGTTAAATGTCTATTCTGTCCAAATTGTCGAGATGATCACCTGCATGGTTTTTCATCCAAGGCCTTTGTCACTGTCATATTAACGAAGGTGTTGTAGAACTTGACGGGAGAGTGCCACCCATACCTGATCACCTTACATTTTTTACAGATATATTTTGACAATTTTTTGACTTATTGATGTATTAATTTGCAGAATCCATGGGGATACAAGGATATAGATTTTGGTGATGTACTTCCAGATTATAGCAAATGTTTCACAAGGTAAAAATTTCCTGCAGCTACTCCAATCATTGGAGTCGACAGTTGTGAATCGAGATTTGGAGGAAGAACAATGTTTTGAGGACAGAACCCAGCTGCATGCCAGACTGTTGGAAAAAGTTAGTCCATTTGGATTCAGAAACTTGCAATGAATTATGAATGGTATTGAGGTGGATTCAAGATTGTGTATGCCTGATGTTGGTTTAATGGTTAGGGTGGTGGGCTTGGGATCCAAGGAGGCTGAGTTAAAATCCTACCCAGTTGTTGAAATAATACCAGGTGGGGTTGACTCTGCCTGTCATCCTTCCGAGGTCGGCAAAATGAGTGCCAGCATGCTGGTATACTGTGTCGGAGTGGCGACCCGTCCAGGAGACTGCTAAGGCAGCACCAATGCTCTGCACAGAGTACTCTCTCATTGGATGGATGGAAGATTGTGTCAAAAGTCTCACTGATGTCTAAAAAATGAATCAACTTTAACCAGCTGCGAGCAGTTGATCAAAAAGTCGGAGGATCCTTCTGCCAACGCTGGTTATGTTGGTGGACGTTGCAGATGTCACGGTGTTTTTTTTTTTAATGAAGATTAGGGTGAGTTATTCCCAGCATTCTGTACAAATTCCAAATTCCTGCCACCTTCAATGAACATCAAGCCTGGCCAGTTGGTTCGTGCAAGAATTGGACCAAAAATGTTCCCCTGGCCGACCCCACAAGAAGGTGTGAATAATTGGGGCTGTTCAACCTTAAAGTTATGCTGCCAGTCAATATTTGCTTGTTCAATGAATATTTACATTTAAATCTTGATCTCGAATATGCTACAGATCTATCATGAGCCTTGATTTTTGTAATAAAAACATAATTGTCAAAGGAAGATGGGGGCAGCTGGCTTAATGCCCCCTGTGAAGAAGCATGCTCCCCACCTTGAAATGTGTGCATTAATGCGGGATAATAAAATGGCATGATGCTTAGCTATGGACAACATGAGTCATACATTCCAAACATAGAAACATAACACCTCTGGAGGTAACTCCCCACCACCCCCACCAAAACAAACAAACAAACAAAAAAAAACAATGATGGATTGCAAAATAGCTCACGGTGTAAAAATGTATATGCTGCAAAAATCTTTCATCGTTCATCAAATTCTGAGGGGTGGGTCGAGGTGGTTGAAGATTACTGTGTATCTTATTGGAATTTCTATTCACATTTAAGAATTTCAAGATTTATAACGTTTCACAAATCGAACAAACTTTCATTTTCAAGTGTTAAAAACCATCACAATGGAGAAAAAAGTCCAATCGTCGGATGTGCCATAAATGGTTCATTTGTAAATCTGTGCTCTGCGACTACAACATATGCTGTAATCATTGTCGTCGATTGTTGGTAAAGTTTCGGTTTTATTGTCCCTTGAATATGTTTTAGCAGATATAGAAGAAAAATATTGGAATGCTGTGCACGCTTCAGTTATAGTGAGGGACATTTGATTTGCATTTGACCCTGAAATGACAGCTTGGCGGATTTACTGAATTTTAAGGTATTATGTATATATTGTTTCATTTCAGACCTGACAGGTTACCTTGAGAGGTACGTGCACTCGTCTTGGAGCTGTCGAGCCTGGGTTCGAATCTCGACTCAACTGTAACTGTCACTTTGGTGTTTTGGATGCAGGGAGATGATTCAATGACATTTGAATTAATCGATTATTTGCATTTGACCCTGACAGCTTGGGACACCGTCCAGTCCATCGGAAGGACTTTAAGCTTGAGGAACTGTCTGCCAGCATTTGTCATAAATGTACGTGAAATATCTCATGGTGTCCTTCATGAAGAGTAGGTGAGTTATCGTTGGCACCGTGAACAAATTATAAATTCCTGCAACCTTCGGTAGAACGTCAGGCCTGTCCCACTGATTTGTGAAAGACTTGGACCAAAAAAATTTGCTGACATACCCTGCAGGAAAGTTGAATCATTGGGCCTTTACATTCAGAAACTGAAGAAGTTTTATTTTTGCAAAGCACTACATTGTCATGTGCTAGTAATAGCCACTTCGCATGAATAAAATATGCAGGAAATAATTTGTGCAGTTTTGTACAGGAGATATTAATAAATTAAATATGCAATCAACACTAGTTACATTAATGTGAATTACAAGAAACCACAGGTCAGGTCAGGTATAGGAGCATGCGCTGGAGCAAAACGTCGCTGCATCCACTTTCTGACAGTACTCTCCAGGGGCCTCCGTCTGGCCATCCCCCAGGCAGATGCCTGGCCTATTCCCATCTCCTTGAGATACTGATCAACCTGCTGCAACCACGAGGCACGTGGTCGGCCCATTGGCCTACTCCACTCACGAGACTCCCTCGCTGAGAGAATCTGGTGAGCAGGAGTGTCAGGAAAATGAGCCACATGTCCATGCAGCCGCAGCTGACGCTCACGGACTATGCAGGTAACAACCCTCATTTGAGTCTCTCCCAGCGACCGCTTGTTGGACACAAAGTCCAACCAGCGATAGCCAAGGATTCTCTGAAGAGACCTGGTACCAAAGTAATTCAGTCTATATCTCAAATCCCTGGTCAGAGTCCAAGTCTCACATCTGTAGAGCAAGACTGGAAGCACCAAGGACCTGAAGACTCGGACTTTCGTCCTCCTGCACAGGTACAGACAGTGCCACACCCCATTATCCATTGATTCAATGACTCCCCAGGCCCGACTCAGATGTCTATTTACCTCTGGCTCACAACATGTGGAGACATGAATATAACTGCTAAAGTAAGTGAATCTCTCCGTGACCTCAACATCCTCAACACAAACAGGTATAGACAAAATTGCAGCATCCAAGACGTCATTGAAATGCATAATCCCAGTGGCTCAGACTCCTCTTTCACCACCTTAAGGACACCCATAAGGATATCCAGTCTCTGCAAAGATGACTGAATCATCTGCAAAATCAAGGTCTGAGATCTTGACATTCCCAAACGATGCACCGCGTCTTGATCTCTCTGACATCCTCCCCGTAATACAGTCCATACAAGCGATGAAAAGTGTGGGGGCCAGTACACACCCCTGATACACTCCAATAACAACTGGAAATAAGTCAGAGATGGTATCACCACATCTCACAGCACTCTCAGCACCAGAGTAGAATTCAGACATCAGATTGATCAGTTTTGGTGGCACCCCACGAAGACCAAGAATCCTCCAGAGGGCATCCCGATTCACTGAATCGGTCAATCGTTGACCTCTTCGGTGTAAAGCCTGACTGCTCTGGTCGCTGCTGCTGAAGCAGATGGTGGCAAACCCCATCAAGAATTATCCGAGCAAAGAACTTGCCCAGCACTGAGAGTCGCGTCACCCCTTGGTAGCTGTTGCAGTCCTGGCCATCACCCTTCCCTTTGCAGAGAGGGTCAACAAGGCCCCTCTTCCAGTCGGTTAAGCTGATCCCTGTGCTCCAGACAGAGCACAGAACTGCATGTAATGACATGGGTACAGCATTTTCACCAGCCTTGAGAACTTCAGCATAGATGCTACAGATCGCGAGCTTTACGCCCTTTCACCTGGTTCACTACAGCCAGTGTATCCACAAACGAAGGTGGATCATGGTTGATTGGAGGGTCAGCAATTGGGATAGTTACACCCCTGACGTCCAACTAAACAGCTGAAGGGTCAGCGTGGTCCAGCCACTGAAAGTAACCGGCACAGTGGGCCTTCACTTCAGACTCCTCTGTCAAGAGCTCACCACCCTCCACTCTAACTGCAGTACACTGAGGGATGGGCTTGGAGGAATGCAATGCACAAATTTCTTTGTAGGCAGGATGACAATCACTTGACCACAAGTGATGCTCTACCCCTTCAGAGATTCCTTGCATATCGGCCTCTGTCTGCCCTCAGTGAACGTACAGCTTTACGCCTCAACTCCCTGAAAAGTTCAGATCTGCCATTAAGCCTGGCTCTGTGACTGATCAATGGTATGCAGTGTCCCTTCGGAGACAAAGTTCTTCTTCGCCTGAGGGTGGGTTCCAAGACATCCACCGAACATCAAGGATTGCAGTCTTGAAGGCACTCCACAACTCTTCAGGATTCCCCAAAACACACAGACCCCCCCCCCCAATCCCCACTCACCCTGTTCGCAAACTCCTCAATTATCCTCTCATCCTTGAGCTTGCCAACTTCCAGCCAAGGCTGGGATGGTACTGTTCCCCTGGATTTAAGCTGCAACTTCAGAGTTGCTATAACAAGCCTGTGGTCATGGTATTGTGGAACTCAGCACTTCCTTAGACCCTCTTGTAGATCCCAAACAGTGTCTGATATTTTCAGAAGTAAGGACAAGGTCAAACATCTTTCGTAAAAGTTTAGTGTGGATAGTTCTAAAAGTGGTTCAACAGTGGGTGCTAGAAAGTGCATGACAGTAGCACAAGGCCTTCAACTCGTCACATACCTCTTGTGGTTCTTGACCCAGACTCTGAAGGTGCTGATTTACAGGAGCATTCATCTCCTCAGCCTCTAAAGGCCCTGTCACACCTTGACGATTTAGCCAGCGTATGCCTGTCGTATGCCAAATTTGGCTAAAACGCTGGCACACATCGAATACGTTATGGGTAAGTTTGTATACGTTAAGAGCAAGCTGGCATACGTCGTAGTACGCTGGCTTTTTTTTTCGTAGAACGCTGGCATACGTCTTTGTACGTCGAGGTATGAGACAAATTTTCCATGCTTTAAATTTTTCGATGTATGCCAGCGTATGACTCACACATTCCGCATAATGCTGGCCATAAGTTGTAGGCACGTTACGCGATGGTTGACACACGTTACTTGTACGTTACTCATAAGTCGAAACACGTCAAGGTAATGTTTTGCGTCAGTGTTCCAGACTCCCTGTTTTTTTTTGTTTGTTTTTTTTCTTCGGTATGACGGTGATGTTGACACTTCGATTTCTAGTGCGGTTATAATATAATATAATTAATAGGCTGCCGCTCAACGATTTAAATCATAACTACACTAGAAATCGAAGTGTCAACATCACCGTCATACCGAAGAAAAAAAAAAAAACAGGGAATCTGGAACACTGACGCTAACCATTACCTCGACACGTTTCGACTTATGAGTCACGTACAAGTAACGTGTGTCGACGTGTGTCAACGATCGTGTAGCGTGCCTACAACTTATGCCAGCGTATGTGGAACGTGTGTCATACGTCGAGTACGTCGAGAAATTTTCAACATGCTGAAAATTTCTCGACGTACGACGACGTATGCCAGAAAACTACGATGTATGGCAGCGTGCTCTTAACATATACAAAATTTACCCATAACGTATTCAACATGCGCCAGCTTGGTTCGGCAAATTTTTCATACGTTGGCATACGCTGGCTAAAGCGTCAAGGTGTGGCAGCGGCTTCACACTTCGACATCTAGTGCAGTTATGATTTGAATCGTCGAGCCGCAGCCTATGAATAGCCTACGCCACGTGATCGTCGGCGATACGCTGCCGCGCTATGCATAAGTTAGACTATCGTTGGGCATAGGTTGTGAACGCCGACAACACGCTCAGCATTCGTTGGTATAAGTTATCTATATGTGATTAAAACGTTCTGTGTACGTTACTAATACGTTATGCATACGGCCAACACGTTATTGTACGCCCAAAACTTAAAAAAAAACATCAATAGTTCAGCGTACGCCAGCATTTTACATACATTTTGAGACCTTGCCATACGCTGGCGAAAACGTCAAGGTGTAACAGCCCCTTTAGCTGTTACTCAGAATACTGAGTCACCTCTATCGATCACGGCACAAATGGTGAGTACAATAAAGTAATCTATATACTTATTTCATTTCTACTTCATGCTTGTTTTCTTCTGTATATTTCTTATTTGAGTGTTTTTATTATAAACATGCGCTGTATAACTTTAATAATGTCCGTTATGCACGGGAGGGCATTTATTACAATAAATAAAAAAAGATTCGATTCAACGGACTTTCAGCTTTCACGGATAGAGTTTGCGGTTAGAGAGTGGTGAAGGTTGAAACGATGTGGCAGTTTGATTGTGGTGCACGATTCAAACCGGGATTTGGTGTGCGTATGTAAATTTGCTATGTGCGTGGTGTGCTTGTTTGGTGTGAGAGAGGTTTGTGTGCAAGGAATCAAAGGAGGAAAGAAATGGGGAAAAAATCTACCGAATCCCGAAGTGCTTTGACTTATCCTGAGATGGTGAACTTATCCAGAACTGAGATAGTGCTCCTGAGAGTGTTTTCTTTTTCTTTTTATGGAAATCGCCCCAAACAAGACATAAAACCACTCTCAGTAAGGGGGGGAATGTTAGATAAAGCAAAACAGAACAAAAGAAAGAGAACCAGAGAGTTGGTGTCAAAGCCACCCAATGCTTGCCTGTTTATACATTTATGGTTTTTTAAAGGACTAGTCGAATTATATTTTTTATAAAGCATTGCAGTGAAGTCTGATCCAAATAATTTTAAAGCAAGATATGTATTTGTTTATTGTAATCAGTAAAAAATAGTGTGGTAGATAAAAACATTAGAAAGGAAATAACTTGCACCAAAAACTTTAACATTTTTCACACTCACGCCGGGGGTATCACTATAGCTCCCTGTTCTTCGAACAGGCGAGCTAAAAATAACAAAACATCCAAGACACAGGAAGTAGGTGTGTGTGTGTGTGTGTGTGTGTGTGTGTGTGTGTGTGTGTGTGTGTGTGTGTGTGTGTGTGTGTGTGTGTGTGTGTGTGTGTGTGTGTGTGTGTGTGTGTGTGAAATCTTGTTTCATCCATGAAAATAATGAATCCAAACCCTCTCATAGTTGATTGTTAGGTTGTATTGATAATACAAATCGATAGACCACATAGATAGAGGCAAACAGTGAATACTACACTTGAACCATTCTTTTTTATGTAAATTACAGCCTCTGGTACATTATAAAGGTCTTCATTGATGAATAATGCTTTGGGATCTTTAAGGTCCACAAAAAGGTGCTCAGAAGATACGTGAAAGGCTATGCTGGTGAAGGTTTATGCATTGTGCCCTCAAGCAATGCTTTGTAGATTCCCAAGCACGATGTAATTTGTAAGATACTCTCACACCTGCAGAATTGATTGTATCACAGAGACAACTGTCATGTCTTCAGTGAAAAAAAGCCAAGCTGTTGACTTTGTTTTGCACTTATCTCGTTGTGCCCTTGTTCGCGGTGTGGAATGCTTTCTTTCTTCAATATATTTTATTATATTTTTTCATCAATACATGTCCAGTCTTTGCTCTCTGCAGTCATACTGATTTATGACATTCGAATGAGGTGCTAGTGTCTTATAAAACCGACGATTGTTCTCCATTGCTCTGTGAGACCGATTGCCCTTTTAGGTTGTGCTCCAACCTATTCTAAAATAGGGGATAATTATTGGTTATGTCTGTTCTTTGAGAAAAGTTACCTACTGCTCTGCGTAATGATTTTCAATTCTCCTGCTGGTTGTCTTTTCATTCCCTAGGTCAAAAATAGCCACTTGACCTTCAATGAAGTTCTCACCTGTTAATACTTATGGTGTTGGCAAATACAATTCATCAAGGAGTAACCTGCCAGAATTTTCGTCGTTATCAGTTGACTTGACATTGCTAAATTTTCGCTTTCATCACAGAAGTCTTTTTAAAATTTCTGTGATAAAATTCCTGACTTATCTCAATACCCCCTCCCCAATAAATGTGAAAATGATCTAAAAGCTGAAGTTTGCTTCAATTTCAATGCTTTCTTCTGTAAAAAGAAAAGAAAATGTGAAGTGACCAGTACTTTCTGTCTTAATTATGAGGATTAACTGCCAATTACTAATGCTTGCTAAAACAAACTCATTTCATGAAATTCATTATGTTTTTATAATTATTGAAAGTTTTTATAATCTATTTTAAGTGACAGTGGCATCTTTTTGTAAAATTGTACATCTTGATGTATGCACTGGACCACTCTGACTTGAGTTTACAAGATGATACTGTTCTAAGCCTGCCAAGGACATGCCATTTGAAGGAAGAAGAGCATTTTGAGAGGCATCGTTTTTCACAATAATAGAGCTGAGGTGCTGTTGACCCAAGCGAATGAACTGGAGAACTTTCACTTACAAAATATCATCATAACATCTCATGAAAATCTCATCAGATATCGATCATCTCTCATGAAAAATCAAAGAAGAGTGATATATCATGTTTCATGAAAATTCATAGAAGGTTTTTGTTAGGTTTAATTATTTCCACTTGTGTAAGGGACATTAAAGAAACGACATCTGGAAAAAAAGCTGGTCTCCAAATCAAACCACATCCTCCATCGATCTGTGTCTTTCCTTGGAAAATCACAGATGCTCACAATCTACAAGGCCTTTGTCCATTGTTAAATGGAGTATCACTTTCTGCTATGGGGCACCCAAGCATCACATCTGTCCTTCCTCGAGTCTGTAAAATATAAAGCTCTCAGAATTATTGGAATCTCCTGTGATGAGGCCGAAGCACAAGGTCTGTTGCTTTCACGTCACAGGCAGGTCGGTGGTCTCTGTTTTCTACCTCTTCTCCGATATTGCTCCTACTGCTCTCTCAGTTATCTGACCCTCCATATCTACTCCAGGATGCATGTGCTCTTCCAGTGATCCCCTCCTGGTTAACCCTAATCCTACCAACATATTTTATAACCTAATCTTACCAACTAGGATATTTTCAGACCCCAACTCAAAACCATTCAATTTAACTGAATCTGCCAAAGTTTCACATGGAAATGCAAATTGCAAATAAAACAAGAAAAAGAACAATCAGAGATTGCAGATCCTCACCAGGCCTTGTTTTTTGTGATGTTTGTATAGTTTTGTGTCATGCATTTTATGTAAACTGGTGAAACACTGGTGTGTGCGTGACAAACTGGTGTGTTTCGTAATTAATAACAGACAAAACTAGAACTGCCACTTTATAACTGCTAGCAGTGATGACCGGGTACCAAAATGTCCCGCTTTAATGTAACCTCGCTTTGATCGGACACCTGACCCTGACTCATGATGTTTATTATTATTCAATTTACTTCACAATGGGATTAAAATAAATTTGAGCTTCAGCTACTACTCCTCTACCCTCAAACCAATCCAGGTGCAGCCAAGTGAGCCTTATTGCAAACAAAAAAAAGAACCCAGATCACAAAAAAAAAAAATATTCTGGCTGCCAGACCATGTGCCCAATTAGGTTGAAATTTAAAACATATAGTCTACATTATAACTGTGAAGTTTCATGTCAATGAATGAAGCAGTTCAGAGAAATAATTTATGAATGATTTTTGCTCAATCCAATATGGCTGCCAGACTATGTGACATATCACTTATTTGTGAATACCCTGGTATCCCCAAGGCTCAGGGAACATTTGTATGAAGTTGCCCCTCGATCAGTTCAGCCGTTCTGGAGAAGAAGATTTTTTTATAGGTTTTAGGGTAAATCCAATATGGCTGCCAAACCATGTAACCGATGATGTCATATGTGTGAATGTTTTGTTCCTCATGTTTCGGCAGTCATATGTGTAAAGTTTCTCCTCAATATGTTCAGCCATGTGAGAGAAGATTTTTGAAGGTTAAAAAAATATATATATGGCTGCCAAACCAGATGGCGATGACATCTGATTTTATTTTCTGTGGACCAATATATCCCAAGATGACACTCAAAAAATTTCATACTGATCAGATGTAGCATTCTATGTATGCAATTAGGACATCATAATGAAGGTAAGTATGACATCATTAAAAAAAATCACACTTATTCCCCATGTAGAATACTTGCCATGTGCCAAGTTTATAAATGTTTTCCTTAGTGCGATTTTGGACACACAAATGCCCATTTTTTTCCTTTTTTCCAACATGGCTGCCACACCACATGACCAATGACATCATCATTATCATTAAAACATTCCACATGAATAGTCGCTCCTATGGTGAAAATTTTATCTCAATCCAACAAGCGGTTGCAGAGAAAAACACTCATGTTCTGTGCGGACAAACAAACAAACACACCAGCAAGAAAGATGTCATGCATAACACGATACTTGCGAAATCCATAAACCAAATTTGAACTTAAAAAAATAATTGGTGGTTGAATTCAACGGCAAAATATGCAACTTCTCTTCAAATTTTGAAATCAAATGGATGAAAAGTCACAATTTTTGAAATTCGGCCTATGTTGGTTGACCTTTTGGCCAATGTTAACCTCAAAAATAATTGGTGGTTGAATTTAGTGAGCTGAAATGCAAATCCTCTTCAAATTTCAAGTTAATCGGATGAAAATTGAGGATTTTAGAAATACCACATTAATTTTTGACCTTGTGCCTATGTTGACCTTTTGACCTCAAAAACAATATATACACTTCTTGCTTATGAGAAACTCTATCATGAGGTGAAGGTTCGTGAAGGTTGGTTTAAAATTGTGACCTGTAGGCGATTGACAAACAAACAAGAAAAAGACGTCGTACAGTGCACGATACGTGCGAAATCCACCCTCTTCTCCAAAGGTTTCCATGGATACATCAAATTGTCCATTTCATTAAGATTAAAATTGACAATCTTAATCAAAGCTTAGGTCAATCAGGTGAAAATTGAATATTTTTAAGATTCAAATTGATTATTGTAGAAGTTTGACTTTAAGTTGACCTTTGATCTTTTGACCTCAAAAATAGTTGGTTTCCAAATTCAGTGACGTAAGATGCAAATGTGCAAATCTTGTTCAAATTTCAAGTCAATCGGATGAAAAATAACGATTTTAGAAATTTCACCTCAGGATGACCTGGCATTGACAAAATTGACACCCTCGACTTGATATTTGGTAGTACAGCCTTTGGACAAAATAACTGCAGTCAAGCGCTTCCTATAGCCATGAATGAGCTTCCTACACCTCTCTACTGGTGGTTTGGCCCACTCTTCTTGTTCAAACTGCTCCAGTTCTCCCAGATTTGAAGGGTGCCTTCTCCCACCTGCTGTTTTCAGATCTCCCCACAGGAGATCTGTTTTCTGTTTTCAGATTCATTTTTAAGCATAAAATAAACATCGTCATTTGATACAATACTTCCGTGTTCATTAATAAATAAAACTGTGTTTTGACGCGTGCTTCGTTGAACGATGACTCCTGAGGTAAATGCTCAAATTTTCTTCAAGTTAAAGTTTGACCACTAAATAATGTTAACATTTCGTGTCTTTCTTTTTTTTTCATCAACCGCTGTCACAACGGGAACCCAACGGGTTCACGGGTCGTCAAGTAAGAAATAAAATTCCCTTACTTGTGAAAAGTGAAGCTTTTGGTCACTTTCAACTCACAGGAATGCCTGTAATTGTAGCTGAAAACAAAGCAGAACACCATGTTTTTCACTGAAACCAGTGCAGCTGACCAGCTTCTGGGATATTCCAACATGGAAGTCATGACTAATCACTGATGCTAGTCACCACCGACTAATCACCACAGCAGCATGCACTCCAGTCATATATACATATATATATATATATATATATATGTATATATATATATATATATATATATATATATATATATATATATATATATATATGTATATATATATATATATATATATATATATATATATATATATATATATATATATATATATATATATATATATATATATATATATAGTGGGGAGAACAAGTATTTGATACACTGCCGATTTTGCAGGTTTTCCCACTTACAAAGCACGTAGAGGTCTGTAATTTTTATCATAGGTACACTTCAACTGTGAAAGACGGAATCTAAAACAAAAATCCTGAAAATCACATTGTATGATTTTAAAATAATTAATTTACATTTTATTGCATGAAATAACTATTTGATACATCAGAAAAACAGAACTTAATATTTGGTACAGAAACTTTTGTTTGCAATTACAGAGATCAGACGTTTCCTGCAGTTCTTAACCAGGTTGGCACAGACTGCAGCAGGGATTTTGGCCCACTCCACCATACAGATCTTCTGCAGATCTTTCAGGTTTCGGGGCTGTCGCTGGGCAACACAGACTTTCAGTTCCCTCCAAAGATTTTCAATTGGGTTCAGGTCTGGAGACCAGCTCGGCCATTCCAGGAACTTGAGATGCTTCTTACGGAGCCACTCCTTAGTTGCCCTGGCTGTGTGTTTCGGGTCGTTGTCATGCTGGAAGACCCAGCCATGCCTCATCTTCAATGCTCTTGTTGAGGGAAGGAGGTTGTTGGCCAAGATCTCACGATACATGGCCCCATCCATCCTCCCCTCAATACGGTGCAGTCGTCTTGTCCCCTTTGCAGAAAAGCATCCCCAAAGAATGATGTTTCCACCTCCATGCTTCACGATTGGGATGGTGTTCTTGGGGTTGTACTCATCCTTCTTCTTCCTCCAAACACGGCGAGGGGAGTTTAAACCAAAAAGCTCTATTTTGGTCTCATCAGACCACATGACCGTTTCCCATTCCTCCTCTGGATCATCCAGATGATCATTGGCAAACTTCAGACGGGCCTGGACATGCGCTGGCTTGAGCAGAGGGACCTTGTGTGCGCTGCAGGAATTTAATCCATGACGGCGTAGTGTGTTACTTGTGGTTTTCTTTGAGACTGTGGTACCAGCTCTCTTCAGGTCATTGACCAGGTCCTGCTGTGTAGTTCTGGGCTGATCCCTCACCTTTCTCATGATCATTGAGGCTCCACGAGGTGAGATCTTGCATGGAGCCCCAGACCGAGGGAGATTAACTGTTATCTTGAACTTCTTCCATTTTCTGATAATTGCGCCAACAGTTGCTGCCTTCTCACCAAGCTGCTTGCCTATTGTCCTGTAGCCCATCCCAGCCTTGTGCAAGTCTACAATTTTGTCCCTGATGTCCGAAGACAGCTCTCTGGTCTTGCCCATTGTGGAGAGGTTGGAGACTGATTGATTGAGTGTGGACAGCTGTCTTTTATGCAGATAACGAGTTCAAACAGGTGCGGTTAATACAGGTAATGAGTGGAGAATGGGAGGGCTTCTTAAAGACAAAACTAACAGGTCTGTGAGAGCCGGAATTCTTACTGGTTGGTAGGTGATCAAATACTTATTTCATGCAATAAAATGCAAATTAATTATTTAAAAATCATACAATGTGATTTTCAGGATTTTTGTATAAGATTCCGTCTTTCACAGTTGAAGTGTACCTATGATAAAAATTACAGACCTCTACATGCTTTGTAAGTGGGAAAACCTGCAAAATCGGCAGTGTATCAAATACTTGTTCTCCCCGCTGTATATATATATATATATATATATATATATATATATATATATATATATATATATATATATACATATACATATAAACATATATATATATATATATATATATATATATATATATATATATATATATATATATATATATATACATATACATATAAACATATATATCTCAGTGAGCTCGCCCCACAAAAAACCACAATAAGCTATTTATACACCTGAACACAGCCTTTCGTTAAGGATGGAAAATACCTTTGGGTGGGGGGATATTTCTTCGTATTAACATTGTTTTGTAATAACATTAATATTATGCTATTATCATGGTGGTTGTATGGCAGCTTAGCTGCTGGGGTAGCTATCATTTCTTGAAGCGCGACTGTGTCACTGATGCAGTGCCCCTCAACGAGTACATACACTGGAACTGGTACTCATTTCGCTGACCTCGGAAGGATGACAGGCTGAGTCAAACCCCTGGTGTATTAATTCAGCGGCCGACAGGGCTTGAACTCAGAACCCTAGCATCCCAAGCCGCCACCCGAACCACGGAGCCAACACCAAGCTTACTATTATCATAAGTGTTGATATTACTTCATTGGAAGAACGCCACCATTCGCAATTTTCACTCGGATATACACATTAATATGAGCTTCATTCAAGGTGGAACACCCCCTTGGGGAGGAAAGAGGTGGGGGGGGGGGAATTAAGTTGCTACAACCTCCATCGTGTGACCCGTAGTCCTGTCAAGTTTGGTTGAGATTGCATAAATAACAACTGACACAATTTTTTGACACAGTCTGGCACCCTGCCCTACTCACCAAACTCTCTTCCCATGGTATTCAAGGCCATCTCCACTCATGGCTCGCAGACTTCCTCTCCTGTCGCAGTCAACGTGTGGCCCTAAATGGAGTTCTTTCATCCCCTCTTCCTGTGCAGGCTGGAGTTCCTCAAGGTAGCGTTCTGGGCCCTGTTCTTTTTCTGGTTTTCATCAATGATCTCTCGGACTCTCTGGAAAATCCTCTATTTCTCTTTGCCGATGACTCCACCCTCTGCCGTACCATCTGTCATCCCTCAGACCGGCAAGCAGCAGCTTCTTCGCTCACTGCAGATCTGGATAAAATCACAAACTGGTCCAACACGTGGAACATGTCTTTCAATCCAGACAAATCTCACACTCTCACTATGTCTCTTCGAAAGGACCGTTTACAAAACCCCCCCATCCACTTTCTCAACAATCCTCTGGAAGAAGTCTTTTCTTTCAAGCTTCTGGGTCTCACTATCTGCTATGACCTTTCCTGGGAAAGTCACATTTCCAACCTTGCCTCAAAAGCCAGTCGCCGACTGGGAATCCTCCGTCGTGCAAAGTCCTTCCTCGGCCCTCTTGAGCTCCTGACCACTTACAAAGCTTTTGTCCGTAGCCTGATGGAGTACTGCTCTCCCCTCTGGGCTGGTGCTCCTGCCTCCCACCTTTCTCGACTTCACGCTGTCGAAACCAGGGCTTTTAAGATCATTGGCATCTCCCGCAATGAAGCTGAGTCTTTGGGCCTCTCACTCAATCACCGCAGGTTGGTCGGTGGTCTTTCTGTCTTCTACCGACTCCTCTCCAGCCTTGCCCCCTGCTCTCTCTGTGATTTGTCCCAACCACATTTCCACAGGGCGCTCAAGGTCCGCCAACAACCCCCTTCTGGTAAAACTACCAAAATCACGAATCACTGCTCATCTTCACTCTTTCATTCCTCTTTTTTCCCGCCTTTGGAATAAACTTCCTCACTCTATTCTTTCCCATTCTTCCCTCCAGGCTTTCAAAACAGCTGTTCACCACCACCTCTTATCTTCCCCCATCCAAATCCTCGATCTTTTCTACCCCCGATAATCCACCCAAGCCCACTTCCTTCAATTCTCCTGCTTTCCTTCCTGAAAGTCCCTTTAATGTCCATCTTCCCCTCGCCATGTTCCCCGTCCCATCCCCATCCCTCTCCCTTCCACAGTTCACCTGTGTCTGTTCCCCAATGTTTTGTCCCTTCCACTCCCGCCGCCCCTCTTGTCTCATGCCTCCTTGCTGTGAGTTGTGTGTTCGCTCTCATATGAGCCTCGACCAAGGTATACAAAAAAAAAAAAAAAAAAAAAAAAAAACTGAATGTATCACAGTCAAAAAAGTCAGACAGACAGACAGACAGACACCAAATTACGTACTTTAGTATGATGGGCAAGAAAACTTAAGCAGCCACATACCACATGAAGTGAATCAAGATATCTCTCAAAAACACTCAAAGCATGAACATAACAGCTCTGCATGGTGGCCTCATCATCCCAAATTCACAATTAAATCTAACAAGCTCAAATGAGCTAAGATCCTCGTCCTCTTAATGATGACGTCATAAAACGAATATGACGTCATTGTGATGTATCAGGTTTGCGATAAATTATCTGTGCTAATGCCCGGCTTGATTCCCGCAAACAAAATTCAACCAGCTTGCCTAGTTTCGGAGATAATGGTATCGGCGATTTCCATTAGCGGCGATATTATGACAACTTTTTTTATCGGAAGAATTTCCAAAATCGGACATGGTTGCTGCCTGCGCGTGGGCTTTCTGCATATACATGGCAAGTTTCACGAAGATCCGATGAAAACTCTGGGTTGTGAAAGAAAAAATGTCAAAAAATAGGAATGACGTCATATAAATTGATATGACGTCATAGTGATGTATCATATGCGCTGTGATTCATCTCTGCTAATGCCCTGTTCGATTCCCGCAAACAGAATTCAAAAAGCTTACCTAGTTTTGGAGATAATTTTTTAGGCGATTTCCATTAGCGGAGATATTTTGACGTCATAACTTTTTTTTCTAGGAGGAATTTTCAAAATCGGAGGTGGTTACTGTCTGCGCAGGGAATTTTTACATATCTATGTCAAGTTTCAGGAAGTTTCGATGAAAACTGTAGGCTGTGAAACAAAAAAGTCCACAAGAAGAAGATGAAGAACAACAACACGAGTAAGACTTAGAGATCCTCCACGAGGATGTAAAAATCTGTAATGGAATCCTGCAGGTATAGAGGAGGGTATGTGGCTCATCGTGGGCTGGCCTCCAGACATGCCCTGGGGGTCATTTCCCGGGTTTGACTCAGGGAATCACCAACATCCTCTGTCTCCTCCTCTCCTGTGTCTCCTCCAACATTCACAACTGTGAATGAACTTTGCCGATAAATAATCAAACTTGTGCTATGTTGCGCATGATTTTCTATCCACCTGTTTGAAGAAAAACACCAGCTCCTTTACTGCTACTACTGAAAAGGGTGTGGATCACAGGTGGTACTCAGCTTATTATATTTTGGTTAATGTAGAACTGCATTATATATATATATGTATATATACATATATATATACATACATATATATAAATATATATATACATATATATATATATATATACATACATATATATATATACATACATATATATATATACATACATATATATACATACATATATATATATATATATATATATATATATATATATATATATATATACATACATACATACATATATATATATATACATATACATATATATATATATATATATATATATATATATATATATATATATATATATATATAAAAATATGTCATAGGTTGAAGCGTAACTCTTGGCATCCACATTTTGTTTCATAACCCAGTTTCGGTCCAGGGAACTTTTGAGTACCGAAGTCTCAGATTCCTCATCACCAATATATTGTTCTTCCACACCAGGAGAACGTTGTTCGTTTCACTAATAAGGCTTTAATCCAACACCACACCGCCACAGAATGTCAATCCACCATTTGCCTTCCTCCCTTCATTCATCACTTCTCTCCATTCATTCTTTCCCATATCAATCCTTCATTCTTTCACACAATCTCCCTTGCACACAAGAACACCATAGTAAATGTACAAAATTCACATTATTTCTTACTTGTCTAAAAAGTAAAATTTGTCATCCGTCTGTCTGTCTGTATGTTCGTGTTTTATGCAAAGACCGTTGGGCCGACAACCACCAAATCTGGCACACAGACTAAGTTCGACCTCAGGGTATTTTCATCTACCACCTCAGCCTTTCAAGACCCTGAAGACCCTTAAGACCCCAAACACACTTAAGACCCTGCAGACCCTTTAGATCTCAAAGACCCCTAAGACCTTTTACAACATCAAAGACCTTTTTACGACGTCGAAGACCTTTAAATACCTGGAAGACCCCAAATACCCTTAATACCCTAAAGAACCCTAAGCCCCTCTAAGACTCCAAAACACCTTTAATACCTTGAAGACTCCTAAGACCCTCGACACTTCAGACCCTTTAGACTCCTAAGACCCCAAAGACACGCAAGACCCTTAAGACCCCTTTCACCCTTCAGACAGATTAGACAGCTTGGACCATTGACCCATTCAAGCACTTCGACCCCCCCCCCCACCACCCACCACTTGCTGTCACCTTGATGTGGTGGGTGGCTTGCTTATGTACCTGAAGGAGCTTGAGAACCATGCCGGCGGGGGCTGTGGCGCCTCACAGGTTTAACTAAGCTGAACAGGTTTCAGGTGAAGGGCCAGACTAAGGACAGCAACTGATCTTCATGCTTGGGGGTTGGGCATGGGGCTAACTACTCCAACCTATAAAAACACTATTAGTTTCAGAAACTGCAAAGAGTATGGCAATTATTTCTTCAGGTGCTGCAGGAAGCTATAGCCAACTTTCTAGCAGTATGACTACCTCTGATCAAAGTCATTTTAGGAAAGTCAGGAGTACAAAGTGGAGCCCACTTGGACCCAAAGTTAGTACCTATAGAGGATTGTGGAATGTCCACACCATGTATGAAACATCAAAATCAGTTAACGTTATCAGAGCAATGCAAAGATATCATCTGGACATACTTGGACATTAGTGAGCGCCGTTGGGCTAGTTCAGGGTGCCAAATGATGAACGATGGCACCACCATTCTCTACTCTGGACTGAAGGATACACACACCCATTGTGTAGCTATTATAGTTTGTAAATAGAAGGTTAAGACCATGATAGAATGGGAACCTATTTGCGAGAGAATGATCAGAGCACGTTTCAACTCAAGGTATTGTAAGCTTACCATCATGCAGTGCTACATTCCAACGAATGCGGCTGAAGAGAAGGACAAAGACAATTGGTATGAGTTGTCATAACATACAGTGACTAAGGTCCCCCAGGATGATATGCTCTTGATGATAGGTGTTATGAATGCCAAGGTTGGGACAGATAATACCAACTGTGAGCAAGCTGTGGAGATACACAGATGTGGTGAGACAAAATAAATTGCAAACTTTTCATTGACTTCTGTTTGAATAACTGTGTTATCAGAGGTATGATTTTTCCACACAAGAAGGTCCATAAACTTACTTGGACGTCACCTGATGGTCACACAGCCAACCAGATTGACCACATCATCATTAAAAACAAATGGCATAGATCTCTACAAGATGTATGCTCTTTTCGTGGTGCTGATGCTCGTAGTGATCACTACCTAGTTGCAGCAAGTATCAAGCTGAAGCTCCGAAAGACAGAAACACAGAGTCAAGGTAGAAAACATCTAGATATTGCCAAACGCAAGTCTCAAGACAAGAGACTTTGCCATAGGGCTGAGAAAGCATTTTAAGGCACTAGCAACCCAAAAAGAGGAAAAAGACCAAGATGTCATGAAGAAATGGGACACCACCAAAGAGGTATATAAAGAAACCACACAGAAAGTCATTGGTTTTAGAAAGAAGAAATATAAAGAATGGTTAACATCAGGGACATGGAAGAAAATTGACTAAAGGAAGCAATTGAAAGAAAAGCTGTTGAGCACGAAGTCACCAGGCTCCAGGAACAGGTCCAACAAGCTTACCAGGTCAAAGACAAAGAATCAAGAAGAGTGCATGCAAAGACAGGATGTTACTTTTATAGGAGTCAGTTGGTGAAGCTGAACAGGCTGCAGTAAGGGGAGAGATGAGCACAGGGTATAAGATCACTAAACAACTGTGCAATAAAAATACCAATCACTCTACCCCTGTGAAAGATAAAGGAGGGAATGTTATACTAACACAGCATCAACAAGCAGCAAGATGGGTTCAACACTTTCATGATGTCTTGAACAGCCCAGAGTCAGATGAACCAGCTGACCCCCTACCAGCAGAGGATATCTTTCGGATAAACATTGAGCCGCCTTGTGAAGAAAAAGTCAGAATTGCCATCAAAGCCATGAAGAGTGGAAAAGCCCCTGGTATCGATTCCATCCACTCTGAAATGCTTAAAGTTGGCATCAGCACTGCCACAAGGGTGTTTATTGACCTCTTCAGAATGGGTTAGAACAAGGATGTTATCCCCACCGACTGGACAAAAAGCCTCATTATCAAGCTTCCCAAGAAAGGCGATCTTGGTAACTGTGACAACTGGTGGGGGACAACACTACTTTCAATCCCCAGCAAGGTCTTTTGTAAGATACTCAACAGAATTGACAAGGTTATTGACATCAAGTTGAGACAGGAGCAAGTGCGATTCAGAGCAGGAAGAGGATGTATTGACCAAATATTGTCATGATGTAACATCACTGAACAATGTTTAGAATGGAGCACACCACTTTATATCAACTTCATTGACTTCAAGAAGGCATTCGATAGTGTAAATAGAGCGAGTTTGTGGAAGATACTGAGATCTTATGGAATTCCACAGAAGATGATTGATCTATTAAGCATATTCTATGAACACTTTGAATGCAGTGTCATCATGAACACCATATCAGACAAACCAAGAGGCATCCAGTGGAACCTTTCCACCCAACTTGAAGACCTGGACTTTGCTGATGATTCAGCTGTTGTGTCATCAAGGAGTCCACATTAACAAGAAAAAATTGACTGGTTAGCCAGCTTCACCAGAACAGCAGGTCTCAATATTAATACCACCAAGACAAAGGTGATGAATACAAATATTGCATCTTCTGTATCCACCACTGTAAATGGAGAAGTCCGAGAGACTGTGGAGGAGTTTAAATACCGAGGAAGTCTCATCAGTAAAGACAATGGAGCCAAGAAGGACATCAAGGCAAGACTCCACAAAGCTTGTAATGCATTCACTCAACTTTTGATGCATTTGGAAGTCGAAGTAGTACAGCCTGAAGACAAAGAAAAGACTTTATAACAGCAATGTCAAGTCTGTTCTTCTGGATAGCTCTGAGTGTTGGCGAGTAATTAAATCAGATATGAGCACTTCGTTTGTTTGTCTGTTTGTATGCACAGAGTGTGCCAACATTGGCAACAAACACACCTAAGTGGTAGTCAGTAGTACATGGTCTCTTTTTTCAACTTAGTACTTCTATACATGATGTACAATTAGAATGAGAGTACCTCGATAAAGTATGTGCAATTAAAATGTGAATAAGTCAATAAAGTATTGTGATTTCGCCGGCGCGTCGCCACGAGCACGACCACCAGATTGAGCAGTGGAGTCGTCTCGGCTCGATCGCCCGGAATGTCAAATCGCCGGCCCGGAGAAGTCCGGGGTCGACGGGTCCTTGTTATTTTGGATCGAAATACGCCAATGGGTAGACCACGTGGGGTAGGGTTAATTGCCAACTTCAATTTACCTAATTACCCACGTGGTCCAGCTACTGGGGAATTTCACCCTCGACAAAACTCGTACGGAAACAAGCCGCTTAAGCGAGCCCGTTCCACGTGCGATGTCGAGCGGTTTCAATCGCCAAGTTCCGTCGGCCCGATTATCTGGTTACCGTGGCCCAACGGCCAGCTAATCCCTCACACGCACGACACACCCAGTCAATGGCAGAAATGACACGGCGAGCTGAGTACATTCAACAAATGGGGATATTTATTTATACAAATGATGGGGGAATTGTTCGGGAGGCACGTAAGGACAGATTTATACCGAAAAAAAGAAATGCAACTAATATACAGCACAGGCAATTATGCAATTTTACTACTTACGAGATGAGCGCCACAAACAGACACACGCACACCCAGACAGAAATGGTGGCTGTTGCCTTCAATATGATTTTCAGCTCGGAGGGACAGGCGATCTGAAAGTCAGGGTCTATCTTGGACCTGTCCTCGACGACGACCACGATGGCGATAACCAAGATGAGAAGGCTCCAGACCTACCCGACGACGACCAAGCCAATGACGACGAAAACGACGACCAACCAGACGACCAGCAAATGTCATGTACCGGGATGTGATGTACCTAAGCACACCACGCAGACCGCGCTGTTTTTATCTCCCCCGATTCAAAAGGGGGGGGGCTCCTCGCAACTCCGCCCTCTCCCATCGCGGGCCCGGATTGGCTGAGTCGCGGTCACCCCACCCGCTGCACGCCGATTGGTCGAGGGCCACCGCGTGGCTCCTCCCCGAACTCCGCCTTCTCCACACCGGACGACCTTCTGCGCATGCGCCCTCGTCATTCCTCCCATTCACCAAAATGGGCGACAAACCCCCCCAATTGGCCAGGCGGCGTGGTGACATCACTTGGATCCGCTCCTGGCACAGGAAGCTGAGCAACATGTCTCTGCAGGGCTCCACCCACCCCTGACGTTGCCAGGGCGAGGTGAAGGAAGCGAGGCGAGGACGATGCGTTGTGGTCGGAGGCGATGTCGGCGCTGCAGTTGGTGGTGTAAAAAATAAACGAAAGAAAACCTGACTATTAAAACAACTTCACAGCGCAGTAACATTAAATTACCCATTAGACGAGGGTCGGGACCCAAACTGGCAACATGTACTTACTGATATAACTGAGTTAAAGGACCTAAATGTTGAGTGCGATAACTTTCCAAATCCGCAACAGCATGTACAATTAGAATATTGAGTACATCTTAAAAGTATGTACAATTAGAATGCGAGTACATCAATAAAGTAAGTACAATTAGAATGTGAGTACATGTATAAAGTATTACAATTAGAATACGAGTACATCTATAAAGTATGTTCAATTGGAATGTGAGTACATCTATAAAGTATGTACTATAAAACTACACAAAGGAAGTTTGGATTGGGGTATGCAATCTTTGATTGTTCGATCAACTTAAGTATCTGCATTGGTTTATTGCTACTTCAGACTTTTACTTTGTTATCTAGATTATTTTCTGCTGATCTGAACATGCATGCATGGTGCATTGATGCAACTTGTGATCATGTGAAGTGACCCAACTAAATATCAAAGACTCTTGACTTAAATAATTGTCCTGGTATTTCGTAAGCTCAACTCCAAGCCTGAAATACTCCATGTATTTGAAGAACGTGCCAATGCCATTTCCCCCCATCATGAGTCCTATTCTGATAATATGAAGCAAATCGGAATTTGGATTGAATTTGCAATATCTAAATTGCAGACCGAGATGGTTGTCATGAATACAAAATACGATGCTGCCTGAGGTCTCTGCAAGCTGCCAAACTTAAACATCACCTTAAACATATTCAATGCCTCCTCTGTATGCAAATAATATAGCCATTATTTACAAGACTCTGTGACCTTGAATACTTGATTATTCAAATTGATGGAGTCATTTAACATTGGCACTTTGATTTCAGTTGCAAACAAATCTTGATTTTATGTCAATTGCTCAAACACTGACCGACATATTAGCACATTATAACTCTAAAATTGGAGTATTAATATGACAATTACATGAGATACTTTAGTTGTTAATGCATAGTTGCAGCACAAACATCCAAAGGTTTGTCCAATGAGTTAGAAACTGCATCGATACTTATGAGGATCATGTGAAATTTTCCTTCACAAATTTACTCACTGATTTTATGCCAATCATTATTTAGTTGACCTGAATTTCATCAGGGATGATATTCTCAAAAAGAGGTCAAGACCGTCTTTCACCCTGGATATATCTCAGGAATTTAACATTCTGAAATGTGACATCCTGGACTGCTTGTCCAATTTGCTGCCTTTGGCATACAAGGCTGCCTTCATACTTGACTTGGTACCCTCTCCTTTCTTCTGCCAGTGGAGCCTAAAGTGCTTCAAGGCAGTCATGGATTCATCTTGTCCCATATCTGTACAAACAATCTCTCTGATTGTCTGGAAAACCCACTCCTCCTTTTTACAGATGACTCCACATTGTATCATCCAATACCCCATCACACTAACAGGCAAATGGCAGCTGTTTCACTCTGTGTTAGATTCTGGTCTGATAAATGGACTTTGCCTTTGGATCCTGCAAATCTCAAAGCATCACTCTGCAAGAATGAAGAACTAGTGATGCTCATGTAGGCTGGTGTCAATCTGCATCAGCAGAGAGGTATAGCAATGGATGAAATCAGCAGGAAATCCAAACTTGGTACAAGCACAGACATTGTACTGTGCTTGTACCAAGTTTGAACAAAATCGGTCTGATAAATGGTTGGGGGCGCATTTAAGCAACAAAATGGCTGCCAGTCAGCCATCTTGGATCTGATTTTTTTTTTTAAGACGTGTATGTAAGCCATCATTCATTATCCGTGTGCCAAGTTTGAACAACATCGGTAAATGCATGTCCAAGAAATGGTGAAGGACGTGTTGAATATTAGGATTTTTTGACAACTAAAATGACTGCCAGTTGGCGATCTTTGATCGTATCGCGAAACAAAATGATGCGCATATGTACACGATCTTGTGTTATCTTTTTCCGAAGTATGAATACAATCAGTCCATACATGTCAAAAATATGGTTGTGGACGCGCGCGCACACACACACACACACACACACACACACACACACACACACACACACACACACACACACACACACACACACACACACACACACAGAAATCGAGATTCATCCAGAAGCCCTGTTTTGGACTAAGTTCAATGGAGGATAATAAATGGAGTGACACTAATTTACAATAAGAAGATAGCAAAGCCAATACTGGGATATAACTCATTCAATGACAGGTTAATATCAGTGAGGTTGAAAGGGCATTCAGTGATACTTTAGTTGTTAATACTTTAGTTGAGCACCACCATCATTCAAATACATGCTCCAAATTCTGCAACAGATGAAGAAAACATGGAGGAGTTTTATGGAAAGTTGCAGAAACTGATAGAACAGGTGCCTAAAGAGAGGCTTTAATTATTATGGGAGACTGGAATGCAAAATTTGGAGAAGCAGGAGCACCAGGGATTGCAGGAAAACATGGACTTGGTATCCAAAATGAGCCAGGAGAGCAAATGGTGGAGTTTTGTATGGATAATGATCTCATAATGGAACTCTTTAGGTAGTTGGGGAGGAGGCAATCAACATTTTAACAGCTATCTGTACACAGATCTGGAGCAGGATTGTATGGCCTAAAAGGTGGAAACAGTCAGTCTACATACCAATGCCAAAGAAAGGGGATGCAAAAGAATGTTCAAATAATCGAACCATTCCCTTAATGCTCACCATTCAAATGCTCACAAGATATTACAAAAGATCATTCAAAACAGAATAGAAGACTTCATCTAAAGTGAGAAATGCCCATTGAGCAAGCGGGAAGAGGGACTCGAGATCAAATCGCAAATCTGAGGTGGATCATGGAAAACGCAATGGAATATTAAAGGAAGGTGTTTCTCTGTTTTATAGATTAAAATAAATTTTTGATTGTGTTGATCATGAATTTATGAGGATTATGCTGAGAGCAGGCTGGCAGGATGGCTGTGAGGTATGCACACTCACCTTTCAGCTGCCTAGCCTGGGTTTGAATCTCAGCCCAGCTATAAACTGTCATTCTGGTGTTTAACAGGCAGGGGGATTAATCAATGTGTGTGCCATCCCTCAGATGGATGTTAAATGAATGTCAGCAGAAGTCAGCCGCAACCTGACAGAACGAGCTATTACCTTTACTGAGCCAACCCTTTTACTTACATATTCCTGTGTTTCCTCCTTCTCCTCTTCTCATGTTCATTCTTTCCCATGCTTGTTTTGTCCAACTGTAGCACTACCATCAGTACGTTGCGATTTTGCCATCTGTCACCTCACTCTTCCATGAACATAGATGAAAAGAATACATTATTGCTGCATTAATGTGAACACAAAGTAAGATAAATTTCAACAAACCAAAACCCAGAGAGATAAATTTAAATAAACCACAAAGCACTTTTACAGCCAAATACAATCTTACTATAATTCACCGTCTGTCCATCTGTCTGTTCCCAGGTACCGCAAAAACGGCTGAACCAATCGCCACCACTTTTTGGTTGTGTAATCCTGGGACCCCTTGGAGTAAAATAGGCATACACATAATAATAACATGTCCCCCTTGATGGCTCCCGTAGGGAATGGGTACTTCTAGTTAAAACAAATTCAAGTAGAAGGGCACTCAGTAGAGTGCATATGTCTGATGTTTGCTTAATGGTAAAGGTGGTGGGCTTGGGACCTCAGGATCTTGAGTTCAAATCCCACTCAGCTGTTGAATTAATACCAAGTGGGGTTGAATTCTGAGATTGGCAAAATGAGTGCCAGCTTGCTGGTATACTGTGTCGGAGTGGTGACCCGTCCAGGATTGTGTCCAATAGGCAAGGAGGATTGGATTGTGGATTGGAGGCAATAGGCAAGGATTGTGTCCAACTGCTTAGGCAGCACCAACACTGCACAGGGTATGCTCCCAATGGATGGATGAATGGTAGAGTGCATACCTCTACCATGCAAAGCCTGATCCGAGAGAACATATACATTTTTGAGATGTTGTGCTTCATATCGTTTTTGTTTGTATCTCTCAACGGTGAAGAATCACTTTAAAAATTCTTGTAGTCGGATCCGTATCCGGATCTTCACCAAAATCTAATCAGTTTGTCCTTGCCACACACCCAACCTGTCCACCAAATTTCATCCAAATTTGTCGACAACTTTTTGAGATATTCTACGCACAGACAGACAAACAAACAAAGAAACAAAGAAACAGAAAAACAGACAGACAGGGGTGAAAATGTAACCTCCTTCCACCTTCAGTGGCAGACGTAATTGGATGAACAACATTTGGATTAATCATAATTCGATTAAATCAGTGGTCCATCTACAACAAACTTTGTTGAAGCTTTTGAAATTGCAGCATTAAACTTTGTTGTGTTTGTTATGTAGAACATTGTAAACTTGTGTTTGTAGCCTGGACACTCTACCCTACTGAGCCATGCTGTGTACTGTGCATCACATTCACTGTATGGCTGTAAAGCGATATATAGCACTTGGGTATCTATTCATCTTAAATTTGTAGCATTTGTGGAGGTGACCTGATTTTTAATCTTGCTCCTGCTTGTCGTACTCCTTGTCGGACAAATGCAAGATTTACAATGTTCACGAAAACTACATTTCTCATTTTAAAACTTTCAAATCAACCACTAATGTAAAACATTTTTTGTTGAAGACAATTGTATCTTCACCTCTTGGCCACATTGCATCGAGAAGTCTGTCAATTTCCATGGAGATTAGGGTCCCATAAGGTTTGAGCTGAATCAGTAAATATATTGGCCTTGTGCTGTTGCAGCTACAAATCCAAAAGACTTTGGGAGCAAACCCTAAGAGAGATAAAAGTAGCAAAAGAATCCTAAAATAATTCCCACAAGAGTAGCTAAATAAGTCGTGCAAACTCTTCATTGAAGCCCCCAAGATTGGCTCGATCCTCTTGGACTGCAAATCAAGTGACTCAACATACAACCGATTCTGGGTAATAACAGAAAATCCAATAAATAATCATCACCTAATTAACCATTTTTGCAACATTGACAAACTTTTAGAAGATACACATGCATTGATTGTTAAACTTTGCACAGGGTTTTCCGATATTCACGATCCACAGACTCCAAACGGAAGTGAAAATTTGTGGGAAAGAAGTCTTTGATGCTGCAATGAAAAACAATTGTGAACATGTTTTGATGTTTAATTGAGAATGAGGTGAAATGTACCTGCAGAGACATTGAACCATTCATGTGACTGATGATATTTCGATTTGCAGACATCTCCGCTGCATAATCTCACCAGGGGTGGAAACAATCATTCCCTGCACCTCATAAGAAACCTAATCAGTCTTACTCTTGTAACGAAGGATCATAATGCCCCTGTTCATAAGAATCCCCCTTGTTTTTTTCCGGCTCAAACGGAATGATTCAAATGGATTATCTCCCGGTTCACCTCATTCCCCGTACATTTAATTTGGAATTTTTTTCCCTCTTCAGTTTTCCTTTTGACCCACAACCTCCAAGCCTTCTTCTTTCGTATGCAACACATGGCTGCAGGTATCATATCAGCTGTGCCACTGATACAGTGAGTGTAAATTAGAGCAGGAATTTGGAATTTGTTCAAGGTGCCGGTAAGAGCTCACCGACTGTTTGTGAAGGACACCGTGGGAACTTTAACGTCTACCAACTCATGCTGGTAGACAAGAGGCACAGTTCAATGCCCATCTGAGGGATGGCACACACATTGTTGCCTCACTCAACATACAGAACGCTGGGATGACAGTTTGTAGCTGTGCTGCGATTCAACCCCAAAGTAGAGGACTCGGTGGTATGTGCAAACATCTATGGCTGAGATGGGCTATCTTCAAAGCCTACCTACAACTCTAAAAAAAACTCATATTAACAGATTTCTCTCATCTTAACTCTCTACTTACTTGCTTTGTTACTTACTTATTACTAATGCCAGGCAGGAG
Organism: Eptatretus burgeri; assembly: GCF_056783735.1. Classification (NCBI taxonomy): domain Eukaryota; kingdom Metazoa; phylum Chordata; class Myxini; order Myxiniformes; family Myxinidae; genus Eptatretus; species Eptatretus burgeri. The sequence goes on along the minus strand of NC_140961.1, from coordinate 76,585,778 downwards.
GGGGGGGGAGAAGGGAAGTTGGCACCTGCATGATTATGGTGCCCCCCACCTCTACTGGCATTTACCTGTCAGATGAAAGAAAATTGTAAAACTGTCATTATTTTGTTGTCTTATTTTACTCATTTTAGTGAAAGGTTGTCTCCGCTATATTTTATTGAAATCGTAAACAGTTTTGCATAAACTGACTCGATGAATTGATACTATTCCATATAACCGAGATTATGGCTTTGTGAAACATACACACACATTTGTTTTTATACTTTAGGATTCATGGGACTTACAGTTAAGTCCTACACTTTTTAAATGAACATTACTTTTATGATTGTATTGGGTTCTGCATGTAAAATGGTACCGTTTCCTGAGCCCGTGTATAAACCCGCTCAAAGGTGTATCATGGGTTAAGTCTTAAAGCCTGAGTCTAAAGGACCGAGTTCTGAGTAACATGATGTTTCATTACAAATCTGCTACCTTACCCCTTTCTTGCTACATTATTTTCCTTCAATTCCTAATATTCTTGGAACAAGGAAAAAAAAACAAACCGTGAATTGCACGCAACGAAACTTCAAAACGACCTGATCAAATTATCATTGAACTCCACCCTAAAGTTTCAACTACCGGTATCATGAAGTCTTCAGCATCCTGAGTCTTGAGTCTATTTGCGAGTCGTAAAAATTGCAGCTCAAGTCTGACTCGAGTCCGAGTGTCTGACTTGAGTGATGAGTTAAGTGGCAGATGGGGAGCAACTTAATTTCCCTTTGTGTAAAAAATATGATTCTCTGAAAACAAACAACAGCTGTTTAATTGTTGTGAAATTAATCAAGTACACAAACATAATAAGGTGCTCCATGCCACTTTAGAATGGTATAACTGGAGAGGAATTTCAAATTTCTTCCATCATTGGAGTCCATTTGATGCATTGTTTTGTCTGGGCCGACATGGACCCACATGGCTAGCGTGCTCAGTTTTTCTCTTTCTTTACGTCAAAGGCTCTAGTTACTGAAATATAGTCCTCACCGAAGCCAGGCCTTTTGGAAGGAAAAATAATGTAAAGATATGGAGTGAAAGTGAGTCAGATGGTGCACATGAGAAAGAGAAATTAAAACTAGCCTGGTAGCTTAGTTTGCATGAGACATAAGATAAGACCAGTAATCCTGACACGGAGAGCATAAGATGATTCTGGATACCACTTTAACGGTTCCAAGTGAGGATGGTAGTACTCTACTCTGGGCGGTTGTTGTTGACAACCTCCGACCCAAGACTTTCACAACATGTACATCTCAACTGAATAGGTGTCGGTCACTCTTTGCATGCACAAGGCATGATGCACTAGTCGGCTATCGATTTGCTCCATTCAAACAAAGTGTGGAGGGGTGATAAAATAAGAGAGGAGGATTCGAGAGAGAAAGAAAGTTCTGCACTATAAAAGTGATGGATTTTCTTTCATGAGTGCTCCATGCTTCATAATTGGCTAAAGTGCAAAGAGCATCAACAACAATTAAAGATAATGGGTACATGCAATGGGAAAGTGCATGTTGAGAATTTTTTTTTATTGTCAAATACTTTAAATCCCCTTGGATTTCATAAGTCAGTGTCTCAAGGAAAGAATTCCCAATATTGAAGACAGGTCGGTGGCTCTCTTTTCGTTTTTTACTGCCTCTCCTCCGATATTGCTCCCACTGCTCTCTCAGCCCTCCGAATCTCCCCAGCAATTCCATAAGGATGCACACAATTTTCTACTCACCCCTTCCTCATTTATGGAACTGTCTTCCAGAGGCTGTTCAATCCCACAATTCCCTCTAAGGCTTCAAGCAGGTGGTATTGTGCACCACCATCTCACATCATCATCTATCCCGACCGCTACCCAAAATATTTTCTACCCCCATTAACTCTATTGAACCTAACATGTTATCCTCCATCTTACTTGCAGGGTATCGTGTTTCCTCACATCCTCTCACTCCTCTTTTCCTGTTTGTCATTCCTTTCTTATTGTGTCCAACTGTGGCCTACCGCTCCATTGCCAATTCATTGCTTTTTTGCTTTTTTCCCCTTCCATCACCTCGTCCTTCCACGAGCCTCCATCTTGTATATAAAATGCCTTTACAGCTGCACATGTCCAATAAATTATGCTGCAAAGTGAGCATTGCAGTGAAGTTAGTTGTGGGAGAGTTGTCGCTTAGATTTCCCAGCCTTAAAAAGAAATCTTCGAGTGCGTTGATTAATTTTTCTTGCTATGATCTACTTAGGTCTAATAATAGTGTCTGTTGTTGTTGCTCACTGGGCTTTTTTCATTATAAAACTGTGGAAGTGCAGTGACGAGTTTGCTTGTGGAAATCTATATATAATGGAGCAAAAATGTATGTACATAACCTCCGATCAACTCCTCCTCCGATCAACTCGTCCTCCGATCATCTACTCCTCCGATCACCTACTCCTCCGATTAACTCCTACTCCACGAGGATTTGACCTAGGAAGCTGAAACTTTCAGGGAGCAATGAGGGCACCCTGAAGTTGTGTCTGTGTAAGTTTCATTTGATTCCATGAAGTTTGTTCGAAAAAAATTTTTTGCCCATCTTAAGGCCCAGTCACACCTTGACGTTTTAGCCAGCAATGGCAACGTATTAAAATGTATGTAAAACGCTGGCTTACGTTGAACTTTTGATGATTTTTTAAAAGATTCGGACGTATTCATAACGACTTGGTCTTATGCAGAACGTATTAGTAACGGACACAGAACGTTTCGTTGTGTTATAGATAACTTATACCAACGAATGCTGAACCTGTTGTCGGCCTTCACAACCTATGCCCAACGATAGTCTAACTTATGCATAGCGCGCTGCACGCATTGCCGACGATGACGTGGCGTAGGTTATGAAAAGGCTGACGCACAACGATTCAAATCATAACCGCCGCAGAAATGGAAGTGTCAACATCGCAGTCACACCTTGGCGATCTTGCCAGCGTATGCCGACCTCTGAAAAATGCGTCTAAAATGCTGGCGCACGTCGAATACGGTATGGGTAAGTTTGGTATGCATGAATAGAACGCTAAAGTATGCTATCATACGTCGTATTAAATGGGGTATGTCTTGTAATTTTAAACATGTTGAAAATTTTACGACATACTTGCCGTATGACACACGCTCCGCATGCGATGGGAATAAGTTGTACGCACGGTATGCGATCGTTGACACACATCGACACACGTTACTTGAAAGGTACTCATAAGTCGAAACACGTCAAGGTAATGGTTCGCGTCAGTGTTCCAGACTCCCAGTTTTTTTTTCTTCGGTATGACGGTGTTCAGTGTACAGTGCGGTTATGGTTTAAATCGTTGAGCGGCAGCCTATTAATTATATTATATTATAACCGCACTAGAAATCGAAGTGTCAAAATCACCATCATACCGAAGAAAGGGAGAAAATAAATAAATAAAACCAGGAAGTCTGGAACACTGACGCGAACCATTACCTTGATGTGTTTCGACTTATGAGCACCTTACAAGTAACGTGTGTCGATGTATTTCAACGATCGCGTAACGTACCTACAACACGTTGCTCATAGGTTAGAAATAAGTTTCGGGTACGCTAAACATTACCTCGACGTGTTTCGACTTATGAGTAACTTACAAGTAACGTGTGTCGACGTGTGTCAACGATCACGTGACATGCCTACAACTTATGACCAGCGTTATGCGGAAAGTGTGAGTCATACGCTGGCATAAGTCTAAAAAATTTCAAGCATGGAAAATTTGAGGACAACCGAAAAGTACAACGTTTAAAGCCAGCGTACAACGACGTATGGCAGTGTTTTTCAGCGTGCTCTCAATGTTATCAAAACTTACCCATAACGTATTTGACGTGTACCAGCGTTTTAGACAAATTTTCCAAAAATCGGCATAAGTTGGCTAAAACGTCAAGGTGTTACTGGGCCTTTAGCATTTTCTTGCTTTGGGAGGAAGGTGGTTGCAATTGGAATTATCCAAGCTCTAACCATGATATATTATATATGCACAAAAGCAGTATAATTTTTATTTTCAGGAGCGATCGAGGCAGCGGTCGGTTGCTTATACGCCGCCCAAATAAAGGGACGTGTCATAAGAACACATTGCACACTTGGAGCAAGATCACCCAAAGGATGAGTATTCTGCTACAGTATTAATAATCATAAAGATAATAACATGATCCCCCTGGTAGCTCGCATAGGGAGCCGGTGCTTCTACTACCACCAATCCAACATGGTGTCAGAATGGTTAAACATCTATTAATTTACACAAAACCTAGCAACATGGAAGAAGCTCTTCTACTACACTGGAGGAAAATGACATGAACCAGACTTGAGGTGTGCAGTGCTCACCGATAACTGAAAATTGTATGCCATTGTCAATATCTCTCGTTTCTCCTCACTCAAACAGCCGTGCTCAGTGTCTATCCTGAGATCACAGGTTCCTCCACAAGAAGCAGTACTGTGGAGGACAAAGGAGCGAGTGTACTTGCAAGCAATGGAGATTGAGTTCCTCCTATAAAGACAGTTTCCTGGAAACAAGAGGAACAAATGTGCCTCCAATCTGGTGCCACTGGTCTTGGCTCTCTCATCCAAGATGCTGTAGCTCTCTCATCCAAGCTGCTGTGGCTCTCTCATCAAAGCTGCTGTGGCTCTCTCATCCAAGCTGATTTGTTTGGGAATGTCAAGATACCTGACATTGATTTCGCAGATGATGCAGTCATCTTTGCGGAGACTCTAAATATCCTTTTGGGGGCCGTTGAGGTGCTGAATGAGGAGTCAGAGCCACTGGGATTATGGATTTCCTGGGTCAAAACTAAGATCCAGGCTTTCAATGACATCTTGGATGCTGCTGTCCTGTCTGTACCGGTTTGTGGCGAGGATGTTGAGGTCACGGAGAGATTCACCAACCTTGGCAGTGATATTCATGTCTCTGCTGGCTTGAGCCAGAGGTCAACAGACATCTGGGTCGGGCCTGGGGAGTCATGGATTCACTGGATCATGGGGTGTGGTACTGGTACCTGTGCGGAAGGATGAAAGTCCGAGTTTTCAGGTCCTTGGTGCTTCCAGTCTTTCTCTACGGATGTGAGACTTGGACTCTGACCAGGGATCTGAGATGGAGACTTAATTCGTTTGGTACCAAGTCTCTTCGGAGAATCCTTGGCTATCGCTGGTCAGACTTTGTGTCCAAATAGCGGTTGCTGAGAGAAACTCAAATGAGATTTGTTACCTGCATAGTCCATGAGCATCAGCTGCGGATGCATGGACATGTGGCTCATTTTCCTGACGCTGATCCTGCTCACCAGATTCTCTCAGTGAGGGAGCCTCGTGAGTGGAGGAGGCCAATAGGCCAACCCCATTCCTCGTGGTTGCAGAAGGCTGATCAGCATCTCAAGGAGATGGGCATGGGCCAGGTATCTGCCTGGGGGATGGCCAGACAGAGGCCCCTGGAGTACCGGTGGAAAGTGGACGCAGCGATGTGCTCGTCCGGCGCATACTCCCATACCTGACTTGACCTGACTCTCGCTTGGTCAAATAACAGATTCTCATTGATTAAAAACTTGTAAACGCCATGGTACCAATACCACGTGTACCCTGTGCCAAGATGAGTGGTAAATGGTGCTGGTACCAGTACCACGTGTACCCTTTGCCAAGATGAGCGGTAAATGGTGCTAGTACCAGTACCACGTGCACCCTGTGCCAAGATGAGCGGTAAATGGTGTATGAGCTGCACAAACACGGTAGAGGTTAGTATTGCACAACTGATTGGAGTGGGTGCAGTTGTTAACTAGAGGGGGAGCACTCGGGAGAGTGCAAAACCTCCGCCGCCAATACTGCTGGGTCACTCAAGTGAACCTTATATCTTATTCATTAAATATGATGTCAACAGTGCTGACAGTTATAATTCTTTTCTCCAACATTTTTTTTTGAGGGGGGTGAGGGGGGGGGGTTGGAAATCACTGAAAACATGTAAAAATGCAAAAAAAAAAAAAAAAAAATCGAAATTTTGTTGAAAAAAAAGTTGCAAAATTTTTTTTTCTGTAACAATTTTTTGGGGGGGTTGGAAATCACTTAAAACATGTAGAAATGCAAAAAAAAATTTTTTTTTTTGGGGGGAATTTTTTGGGGGGTTGGAAATCACTTAAAATATGTAAAAATGCAAAAAAATAAAAAAATTCTCAAACAATTTTTTTGGAGGGGGCTTGGGAATCACTTAAAATATGTAGAAATGCCAAAAAAAAAAATTTTCTCTAACAATTTTTTTGGGTGGGGGTGACAAATTTTGGTGGGGTTGGAAATCACTTAAAACAAGTAAAAATGCAAAAAAATAAAAAAAAATTTCTCAAACAATTTTTTTGGGGGGGGTTGGAAATCACTTAAAATATGTAGAAATGCAAAAAAAAAAAATTTTCTCTAACAATTTTTTTTGGGGGGGTGACAATTTTTGGGGGGGGTTGGAAATCACTTAAAACATTTAAAAATGCAAAAAAAAAAATTTCTCAAACAATTTTTTTGGGGGGGGTTGGAAATCACTTAAAATATGTAGAAATGCAAAAAAAAAAAAATTTTCTCTAACAATTTTTTTTTGGGGGGGGTGACAATTTTTGGGGGGTGACGTGGTGACGTGGTGACAGATCAATGGTGACGTGGTGTTGTATGAGAAAGTCCTAGCCAATAATGACAGAATAATTATCAGTACAGATGACATGGAACACATGCTTCAATGTGTGGCTTCCCATATGCAGCTGCACAATGAGAGAACCAAGCATGTCCAGGAAGATGTCCCATTACAGATGATGCAAAAACAAAGCACTTCACAAGGGTTTGTGATTGTAGGGCTGGAATGGACTGGCAACATGTTTCTGCAATAAGTGACATGCCTGACCCTGTATCCACAAGAACACTGACCTGTTTCTTCAAGAATCAGTTGAATGAAGAATGTGGGGACTGCATTGGTTGGGAACTCAGAGATGTGTGGACAGACCGGTTGCATTGAATAAGCTGGCATCTGGTCGGCAATGTCAGCTAATGACCGTTTCCCTGATGTTCCTTTCATCGAAGTCCTGGTATTTATTGGGCATGTCAAAGCACACTCTACGCAAGGATAAGTCATACCATTGATGTGAAGACCCCCCCCCCCCATGCAGGAGTAGCTTTTTGGACTGGAAGACTGATGTGAGTATCGTTTTTGAGGTGAGTGAGATGAAGAATGCCATCTGTGTGAAGACTCATCTTTGTACGAGGGACAGCAGCTGCAGCGTCTGTCAGCAGCAAATGAGTTGTCGGAGACATTGGCATGATGCATGCTGTGGTCACGTGAAGGAGAGTGGAGAGGCGATGGTGAGTAGTCAAGACGCCTTCGATCAGCATGATGCCTCCTGTGATCACGTGAAGGAGTGCCGTGAAGTGATGGTGAGTAGCCATGGTGTTTTTGAGATGGAGGGTCAAAGTGCTTAGGACTGTGCCCCTGCTGTAGGCATGGCTGTCTGTGCTGTGTTGCACAAGACATTGATGTGCAATCACATTAACATCACGGTCATGCAGGCGAGCGAACTGCTGTGTCAGAAGATCAATTTTGTCTTCAGTGTTCTTGGTTTGATTTTGTTTAATTCCTCACAATTCCAATTTGATGTCCAAAATGGCAGCAGGTAATTCAGCGATGTGTGTGCTGGAGGTGCAGAAGGATGTTGCCACTCAGGGGCTGCAGCAGTCAATGATGCGAGTGAGTTGGGAATTGCGATATTCAGAGCAAGTTGTGAATGCTCACATTGGAGAGCAATCTTCAAAGCAGCTTGTACTGTTGTTGCTCAATGCTCATGCACTTTAAGCTGAAGTGTCCAATCCAAACCAGCCACAAATCTCCGAAAAAGTTCACATTGTTTTGCTTCAGGACCATATGTTGGAAAGGCCTCATCCACAAGGCTTCCAACCTCTGCAGCATAAACCTCTATGGGTACGTTGGGTTTGCGAGGACAAGCATTCAGATACGTTTGGAATGTTGCCAAGTAGTGTGTGCGTCCAAAAACGGCACTCAGACTATTCCTTGTTTGTTCGTAGTCATTCGTAATTTTGTTGCAGAGGCTTTGCCAATAGGAAAACGCTGCACCTGATCGTCTTTCTTGCTGGTAACAGTTTTTCCTTATCAAGGTGAAATGAAGAAACATTCAGAGCAACTTCAAACTACATTATCCACAAATTGAATGACTCTGTGCCATCTCCTGTAAAGGGAGGAGGAAACTCAAAACGAAAAAAACGCCATTCCATGTTGCTCCTGTGTCCGCTCTTGCCACCTGTCCTGCAGCCGCAGCTCGCTGTTCTTTGTCAGCCATTTGAGTCATATTTTTGCTCTAACTTGCACTATAAAGTCCAGAATACGAGATAAACGACTTACAAGTGCAGTTCTTGCCATAGTTTTGAGGATGTGAAATAACTGTCCCCTTGCCACATATGAAATCCCACCACTGATACCAGTATAACACCCGATTTACGTTGGTTGGTGTTACATCTGCATTTTAACAGAATAACCAGAGGACCAGGAGACAGGTTTCTTCCGAAGGCAATATATTCCTCAATGCAGAACTGCACAGCGCAACAAGTATCCCAGTGGGTGCAGCACGTACTAAGAGTCAAGAATACTACAAAGGCCACACTTCCGTCTCTTCTTCGCACCCAAAACCAACGAAGGAAGTGATTCAAAGAAAATCCGTAAAATTCAAATAACAGCAAGATAGCAGCTTTTGTTTTTCAATTATAATAACCAACTATTATGCTTAGACACTTCTGTGTAATGTGTAAATTCTTAGTACAATTGCAGTTGGCTTTGATGTGGAGTTTATTGACTCCTTCCACATGTATTTCCAATTCGAAGACATTTCACTGCTCAAGATACTGCTTTAAGCGTTCACTAGACATTGAAAAATTGAAAGGAAAGAACCACAACCAAGCTCGATAAAAACAAATAAAATAATTCCCTTTCAAGGATACTTCAACACAGGAGGCCATGAGGCCCATCAATGCCTGCACAACGGTTGCCAACATATGGTTGTTTGTCCATGCTCTCTCCTATCCTTTTTTTAAAATGCTGACCTTTAAGCAAGGAAGCAGCTCGTCAGATCATTTTTTAAGTCTTTGGTACGACTCGGCCATGGTTCGAACCACCGACCTCCCCATGATCAGAGCTTATTACGCCACCGAGTCTGGTTGAATGAACATTTGACACAACTTGAATTGACTTTGACATAACTCTTATGCTCGTGCTGGTTCGATAGTCGAGAGGTCGTTGAACATTTATGTGCCTTAATGATGATCTGTCCTGAGTCAAACTGGTGTGTTGTGGGTTGGGATGCCTTCAAACGATGGGCGTCTGTTGACACTGACCACTTTTATGTCGTGTGGCTGTTCCAACATGCGATTGTTGGGTCAAAGTTGAAGATGATTCTGTGCATGGGGCTAGTAGACAATTAGAGCTTGACTGCCATGCCACTTTAGAGAATGCTGGGCAATCATTTGAGAAAGTGGGCCCTTTTTAGTTTACATAACCAATCTCTTCACTCAACCTGAATTCGCTTCATTTGATGCCTCATTTGGACGGTGTCCAACTTGTTTTCAATATGAACAATGAAGGATCGATCATGTTTCAGTCACGTTAGTGAAGATGCACATCCACCTCAGCATAGTCTTTCTACTTATCGGCGTATTCAATGTGTAAAAGACATTCTTCATTAAATTCCCCACATCTGACAATACTTGGCATTGTGGGTTTCATGCCATTTCTGGATATTACCCAAATTATTGACAACATTGCTGAGGAAGATGCAATCATTGACAATTTTGACTGGGGTGGACCCCCCTCCCCCCCCCACCACTAAGGTGCTGGAGCCTTCGGTATGTTCAGTCACTGAACGAAACTTGTTTGTTCTTTTCCCCAGTTAATTTTCATGCTGACTTTTACTGTTGAGCTTTCCAGAGATTTGAATATATCAATTAGATCATACATTGATTCAGCTGGAAGCATATCATCAGCAAAATCAACATTGGTGAGGTTCCAATAATCAATAATTAAGACACATGCCTAAAATATGCCTTAATTATTCAAACCACACATGATGGTTTGTAAGGATGTAGAACCAACTTCCACATTCTATTCAATCACATTCGTCACTCCAGGTCTTCCAATCCAAAAGTATGATCAATTCCCCTCCCCTTCCCACAATTAACTCCCACCCCCCAAGTCAACCTCTTTTCAAGTTTCCAGTTTTTCCTTCCCGAGAGTTTTCTTTTGTATCCATCTTTTACACCCCATTTGTCCTGCCCTACACCGCATTCTTCCCCATTTCCCTTTTTTGGCCAAGTCTCCCTGTAGTTGTCCCTAAACCCTGCTGTTGGTGCTTCCCCCCCCCCTCCCTGACACCCTCTTTTGTAAAGCTGGTGTTGGCTTAGTGGTTCGGGTGGTTGGCTTGGTATCCTAGGGTCCTGAGTTCGAGCCCCGTTGGCCACTGAACTAACACCAGGTGTGGTTGACTCAGCCTGTCATCCTTCCGAGGTTGGTGAAATGAGTACCAGTATACTGGTATAGGGGCACAGTATCAGCGGCTTAGTTGTGCCCCACCAAAATGACAGCTACCCAGCAGCCAAGCTGCCATATGCACGAAGAAGAAGACCCTTTCTTTCTACTTTTTCTTTTGTTCTGTTACATTGTGTTCTATTCTATATTCTAGCTCCTCCACAACCCCAGACTTTCCATACAAAAAACAGAAGCAGCTGTGTCGAGTCAACATGCAATCTATGATGCATCGAAAGGCTCTGTAGTGGCAGCACATCTTTGTCAGATGCCTGATCTAATTCAAACGAAGATGGTTATTTACCCATTTATAAGAACCCGGGTTAAGGATACATCTTATCGGAGATAAAACATATTATAGAGCATGTCAGGGAGGCGGGTGAGTTTTCACATCAGCCACAGCTATTCCCTATCAACAGAACGAACATTGCATTGTTATCCACAATGCAATGCAAACAGGCTGCTTGAATTATTGTGCCTTCTCAATGAGCCGTCTCACTGTGAAGATCTGCTCCATTGTACAACAACTGGCAGTGAATCTAAGTTGTTATGGTCTTGCTCCTTAAGGTACAGCAGTTCAGGCCCTGTGGCAGTGGGTAGATGAATGATGCTGTGATAATTACAAGTCTCATTTTCTGCCTTTATGTTTCCAAAGAGGTAAGATGATGAATACCCTTTTGGCAGTCAAACAGGATCACTTCGATTTTACAAATCATGTCGAACAGCACCAGCAACTGCCAAAGAATGGCTGGACCAGAGCTTCATAAGAGTTCTTCAGGAATTCCGCAGATTCCAAGAAACTCATTTCACTTAAGCTAACTTTATGGCTCAGTGCATGTCATCCATTGTGAATGCACAAGGGTAATTTTGTGTGTGAAATGGGTGACTCGGTGGCTGCCTTAATGTCAGAGTCCAAGGGAATTGGTGATGCATTTAGCAACACGTTGAAACGTTCACTCTGGCCTGCGGTGTACTTAACTCTACTTTTGTATTGATTAGATGACCAGAACAGCAGGAGTAGATCACTCAAAGTGAGTAACCTTTCTCGTTAGCGAGAATTCACATCTGTTTGTATCAAGACGTGATGTAAAACGATAGCAAGCTCGCTTGAGTGTGATGGCTTTGGCTTTCATCAAACTCTTATGGTCAGTGTATGTTGTCTTATCGCAAGCACCATTTCACTAAAATAAGACCATTTCACTTCTCAAATGAGCCTTACAATGCTGTTTAATGGTGGTTAATCAAAATAAAGATCCATGACTGCACAGATATCCCAAGAAGGAAGCCAAACATAACAATTCACATTCACATACACACGCACACACACACACACACACACACACACACACACACACACACACACACACACACACACACACACACACACACACACACACACACACATCAGGTATGGGAACACGCACCAGAGCAGTGTGTCACTGCGTCCACTTTCCACCAGTACTCCTCAGACCTCTGTCCAGCCATCCCCCAGGCAGATACCTGGCCTATCCCCATCTCCTTGAGATGCTGACAAACCTGCTGCAACCACAAAGCATGTGGTCGGCTCATTGGCCTCCTCCACCCACGAGACTCCCTCGCTGAGAGAATCTGGTGAGCAAGATCAGCGCCAGGAAAATGAGCCACATGTCCATACAGCCACAGCTAACGCTCACGGACTATGCAGGTAACAAATCTCATTTGAGTCTCTCTCAGCAACCGCCTGTTCGACACAATGTCCAATCAGCGATCATCAAGGATTCTGCGAAGAGACCTGGTACCAAAGGAATTAAGTCTCCATCTCAGATTCCTGGTCAGAATCCAAGTCTCACATCTGTAGAGCAAGACTTGACCTGAAGACTCAGACTTTCGTCCTCCTGCACAGGTTCCGACAGCGCCACACTGTATGATCCAGTGAATCCATGACTACCCAGGCCCAACCCAAACGTCTATTCACCTCTGGCTCACAGCCAGCAGACATGAATATCATTGCCAACATAAGTAAATCTCTCCGTGGCGTCAACCTCCTCACCACAAACAGGTAGACAAGATATCAGCATCCAAGATGACATTGAAAGCCTGGATCTTAGTTTTGACACAGGAAACGCGTAATCCCAGCGGCTCTGATTCCTCATTCAGAACCTTGGTGGCCCCCAAAAGGACATCTAAAGTCTTCGCAAACATAACTGCATCATCTGCGAAATCAAGGTCACAGATCTTGACATTCCCAAAGGATGCACCGCAGCTTGATCTCTCCGACATCCTCCCCAGAATCCAGTCCATACAAGCGCTGAAAAGTGTGGGGGCCAGTACACACCCCTGACAAACTCGAGTAACAACTGGAAATAAGTCAGGGATGGTACCACCACATCTCACAGAACTCTCAGTCCCAGAGTTTAGTTCAGACATCAGATTTATCAGTTTTGGTGGCATCCTACGAAGACCAAGAATCCTCCAGAGGGCATCCAGATTCACTAAATCGGATGCTGTGTGGAGGTCAACATATGCTGCAAGCAGCCCCTGGCGAAACTCACCTGCATGCGGTGAGGATCCGAAAGGCAAGGATACGGTCATTTGTTGACCGCTTTGGTGTAAAGTCTGCCTGCGCTGGGCGCTGGTGCTCAAGCAGATGGTGGCGAACCCTATCAAGAATTATCCGATCAAAGACCTTGCCCGGCACTGAGAGCAGCATCGCCTCTCGGTAGTTATTGCAGTCCTGGCGATCACCCTTCCCTTTCCAGAGAGGGATAACAAGGCCCCTCTTCCATTCCGTTGGGATGATGCCTGTGTTCTAGGCAGAGCACAGAACTGCATGCAATGACACGAGTGCAGCATTTCCACCAGCCTTAAGAAGTTCAGCATGGATGCCACATATCCCAGGATCTTTACCCCATATCAACCGCTTCACCGCAGCCTGTGTTTCCACAAACGAAGGTGGATCACAGTTGATTGGAGGGTCAGTAATAGGGATAATAACACCTCCGACATCCAACTCAACAGCTGGTGGATCAGCCTGGTACAGCCGCTCAAAGTAACCGGCCCAGCGGGCCTTGACTTTGGACTCTTTTGTCAGGAGCCCTCCACCCTCCACTCTTAACTGCAGTACACCGAGGGACGGGCTTGGTGAAACGCATGGCATGAATGCCCCTGTAAGCAGGAAAAAAATCACTTGACCATAGGTGATGCTCTTCCCCCTCACAGATTCCTCGCACATATGCTTCCTTCTTCACGCTCAGCACACACACGCACATATACACATAAACACACAAACACAGATATATTATGTACTGGTAAGTACTTGCAAAAGCTATTTTATTTGAAGTTATTACCTTAACATAGGCAATTTACTGACTCAGCAACTGCCTTCAAGGTCACAGGATCATCACCTGGGATCTGCCCAGGATCATCAGCTGGGCACTGTTTTTCATCAAGGTTTCAATCCTTTCAGCCCAGAACCTCTTCAAACGGTGGACCCACAACCTCAGTCACTGATCCACATCAGTGGGTTACTCAACATCAATGGACCCACAACCTCAAAGTTGTGTCCAATCAGTCAACACAGCAATGCAATATCCGAATTCAAACATATTTAATTATTAGTTTTATTTAAAGTATTACCACATATTAATAACATGCACCACTTCATATGATAATATATTAAATGATAAACACTTTATCTTGTAGATATGTCAATTACACAGCACCTCCATCTCACCATAGATTCAAACTGTCATTAAAATGTTGAAACTGTCATAAATAACCAAAAAAATGGCCTCCCCATCTGCTACATACAAAACTAAAGTCGGAGTATCTTCTCTAAAAAGTCGATTTGGCTACATATGAGAACCTACTTGGTTTGTTCAGCTGAATGTTGAGGCAGGGATCACATTTTCAATTCTCTAGACCATGGAAAAAGCAAAAAGCAAAAAGCAAAAAGCAAAAAGCAAAAAGCAAAAAGCAAAAAGCAAAAAGCAAAAAGCAAAAAGCAAAAAGCAAAAAGCAAAAAGCAAAAAAAAAAATAAAAAAAATAAAAATAAAAAAAAAACGAGATCTGTCAAAACCAGGATTTCATCTTCTCGTTCATAATAATAACTAGACAGGTGAACCCGTTGTGACAGCGTTTGATAAAAAAATCATTTCAAGAAAAAAAAGAAGATAGCTCCAGCAAACTGTACCGTTGAGGTTGTTTGCATTGATCAAATAATCCCGAAGAGTACTTGACTGAATCGGGAATTAATTTTTTAATTATTTTTTCGTTGCCCCATTTGAATGAAACTTGATATTGCGTGTCAAATGTGAAAAAAGAAAACGGAGAAAAGAAAGTCAAAGAAATTATTGTGCATAATCTTCTAAACACAATTTTATGTATTAATGAACACGGAAGTATTAGATCAAAATGGCGATGTTTATTTTATGCTTTTAAATAAATCGTTCTTTGTCTATACTAAATGTTTGAGATTTTTAAATAAATCATTTCAAGAAAAAAAGAAAGACAGCTCCAGCAAACTATACCGCTGAGGTTGTTTGCATTGATCAAATTCTCCCGAAGAGTACTTGACTGAATCAGTAATTGATTTTTTAATAATTTTCTTCGTTGCCCGATTTTAACGAAACTTGATACTGCACACCGCAGGCGAATGGCGAGTAAGGTGGCCATAAAATTTTTGTGCTGTCGTGTACGTTTTGGCTGTATTTCGGGAACATACATACATACATACATACATACTGTTGCGAATTTGGAAGCTTACTGCACACAACAGCCAGGTCCTATAGATCAGCTATATCAGTAAGTATGTGTTTCTAGTTAGGTCCTATTTTTAGTTAGGTTTATTTTAGTTAGGTTAGTTAGGTTAGTCCTATTTTTAGTTTATTTCTAGTTAGGTCCTATTATAGTTACGTCCTATTTTTAATGGGTGATTAATTGTACGTGCGCTGTAAATTATTTTATGGTTTGGATTTTTACATTACCAACGACAACAACGCCCATCTTTGCTTCTTCACCATTGGCCTTTCCCACGCGCATGCGTGTCAGCACGTATGTGGGCGGAGTCCAATGTGCCAGGCGGGGTTTCTTCGGACGTTGGCGTCTTGGATTCCGCTCCAAATACGGGCATGGCACCACTCTCAGCCAATCGGAGGGGTGCGAGCACGCCTGCCGCCTCTCGGCCAATGGGAAGCCAACACAACATATTGCTGCTCGACTTATTGGTCGAGGGGCAGAGACATGAGCACCCCACCCCCCCCCCCCGACCAATCTCAGATGGCCGGGGGATCGCACGACACACCCGTCCAATGAGGAGGGGGATGACACAAGACAGATCCCTCCCACCTGTCAAAAGAGGGAGAGAGAGACACAGAGAGAGACACAGAGACAGAGACAGAGAGAGAGAGTCAGAGGGTTCGTTGGTTGAGGCTGAGAGAGTCTTCCCGGCATGAATCACCTGCCTGCGAGCTGGAGGATTGCTTGCCTGCCTGCCAAGCTGACTTGCTTCGCCTGCCTCGTCGGCTGTTTTTGCCGGTGGAGCGTGCCAGCGCCTGACGCTATCCTCCGTACCTGGTGCTTGGAGCGGCATCTTATTGCAGGTTCAAGTCCCGCCGGGCCAGATTGTCGGGAACCGCACGAAGCGGGAAGGTCCAAGCCAGTCTCTTACCTCCAGCTCACCTTCCCTCCGAGCTGGGGGTATAAATAAAGGCCGCGGCCACTATTTCTTTTTGAGGGGGTGGTGTGTGTGTGTGAGCCCATCTTTTAAGTAGAAACGTTTAACTGCCGTGTGTGTAAATTGCATTCCTTTTATTTGGTTAACTCTGCCTTGTTGCGTGCTTCCCTGCCCCATTATAAATAAATATCCCTTTTGTTAAATGTTCCAGCTCGTTTCTGTGTTTCTTTCATTGGCTTAGCACGGTGTGTATTGAGAAATAGCGAGGCAGTAAATTGTCCATTTGGACCGACGGGCCTTGGTGACCTCCACTCAGGCTACGCACGGTTTGGGCATGGTAACGGCTTGTTCCGCTCGAGGTCCGTCGAGGGTGTGAATTCCCCGGTAGCTTTCCCGCGTGGGTACTTAGGTATATTGAAGTTTGACAATTGACCCTACCCCCACACGGTCGAATTATTGGCGATTCATGGTCCTGTAAGGGACCCGTGCCTTTCGGACTTATCCGAGGGTCACGGCCTAAATTCCGGGTGTTCGGTGGAGCCGACTCTACTGCTCCCTCTAGTGGTCGTGCTCGCCACCGATACCCGGCCCCACAACAATACATACATACATACATCCAAGATGAGAGTTTTAGTAATATATAGATAGATAGTAAAAATATTAATAACAATGATATTAATAATCTTTTTCACACAGCATATTTCCCAGCTGCCTCTATTAATGGCAATGATTCTGGTTCCATCCGACGAGTTTTACCTCATGCATCATCCTTTGGTATTGTAATTTTTATATCTTGAAAGGATTCCACGAAATATACACAAAACTATATTCCTTTGTAAAATAATCGGCAGGGATCCGAGGGGGTGGGCGGGACTGTACAACTGTCAATCAGCCTGATGGGGGCGGGGCCGCTATACATTCCTCTCAGTGTCGGAAAATATGGACATCAAATAATATCAGCAGAAATATCATACCTCGGGAAATCCCTTGTTTTTCAGCGTTATATTTATGAAAATAAAATAATAGCGAGGTCCGAGTGCTTCACACGGGACGCACGTGATCACGAACCCTCCTCCAGTCACAGTGTCAAGGAAAAACCGAGCCACGTGATCAAGAACATTCTCGAGTCACAGTGTCAAGGTAAAAGCGAACCACGTGATCAAGAACATTCTCGAGTCACAGTGTCAAGGTAAAAGCGAACCACGTGATCAAGAACATTCTCGAGTCACGGTTTCTCGGTGGCAGATTCGCTACGTCGACACATCGTGGGCATCTGGCATCATGAATACAGAATAGCCTGAGCAGGGGATTGTCCACTAACTGAATAGAATAAATATTTGAACTGACATTTAGTGTTCCTTTAATCTTTGTTTTGACATACTACATCGAGTGGAGTGGTCAATGTCCAATTAAGTAGAGGTAACTGTATTTGGCTCATTAACACACATCATCACTGGCTCGCAACAACCCGGAGTTGTGTGTACTGTGACTGGCGCACACGTCTGATATTGAGCCATTCATACTTGTTTCCACTGGTGTGTCCAGTCTTGAAGCCTGCAGAAGAGCTTCTCGTATAGACAAGGGTACAGGTACTTGGGGTACAGGTACTTATAGACAGAGGTACAGGTACAGACAGGGGTACAGGTACGTATAGACAGGGGTACAGGTACTTATAGACAGGGGTACAGGTACGTATAGACAGGGGTACAGGTACTTATACATAGGGGTACAGGTATGTATAGACAGGGGTACAGTTACAGACAGGGGTACAGGTACGTATAGACAGGGGTACAGGTACGTATAGACAGGGATACAGGTACAGACAGGGGTACAGGTACATATAGACAGGGGTACAGGTACAGACAGGGGTACAGGTACGTATAGACAGGGGTACAGGTACAGACAGGTGTACAGGTACGTATAGACAGGGGTACAGGTACGTATAGACAGGGGTACAGGTACAGACAGGGGTACAGGTACATATAGACAGGGGTACAGGTACGTATAGGCAGGGCTACAGGTACTTATAGACAGGGGTACAGGTACGTATAGACAGGGGTACAGGTACAGACAGGGGTACAGGTACATATAGACAGGGGTACAGGTACAGACAGGGGTACAGGTATGTATAGACAGGGGTACAGGTACAGACAGGGGTACAGGTACTTATAGACAAGGGTACAGGTACTTGGGGTACAGAAAAAATTCTTACTCGAGCAGATTTGCTGAACGCCTCCAGTGTATGTGAACAACAGCGAGAGTATGTATTGGGTGAGGTACTCCCCTGTGCATGTTGATGAAGATTTGCCTGATAATGTCACGCAGATGTCTATGTAGTACACCAAGCATGGTCACTTTGATGTCGTTCTCTCCACTGTTAATCCACAGTAATTAGTTTGAACATTTCTAAGTGCAGGTCATTGTGTGCCCTGAGGCTGGATGACGACAATATTACCCTGCGCTCATAATATTTGACAAGCGAAAAGCAGGGTTAAATGATTGGTCGCGTACATACGTATGTCATACGTCGTACGTGTCTACATTTTGCTTAGAGCATACATCGAAAAGGGTTCAGCGGAGGAAACTGAAACCTTACGACATGTTATATGACCATGTGATATAGTGGTCACTCTTTTGAGGTCAACATAGGCCAAAAGGTCAACACAGGCCAAGTTTCTAAAATTGTCAATTTTCATCCGATTGACTTTAAATGTGAAGAGAATTTGCATATCTGGTCAATTAATTCAACCAGATATTATTTTTGAAGTCAACATAGACTAAAAGGTCAACATTTGCTGGAATTTCTAAAATTGTCAATATTCATCTGATTGTCTTAAAATTTGAACAGAATTTTCATATCTTCTCACTGAATTCAACCACCAATTATTTTTGAGGTCAACATCGGCCATATTTCTAAAATTGTCATTTTTCATCTGATTGTCTTAAAATTTGAAGATAATTTGCATATCTGGTCAATTAATTCAACCACCTATTATTTTTGAGGTCAACATAGACTAAAAGATCAACATACTCTGGAATTTCTAAAATTGTCAATTTTCATCTGATTGACTTGAGATTTGAACAGGATTTTCAGATCAGCTCACTTAATTCAACTACCAATTATTTTTGAGGTGAACATAGGCCAAAAAATCAACATAAGCCGAATTTCTGAAATCCTCAATTTTCATCCAATTGACTTGAAATTTGAACAGGATTTTCGTTAAAATGACCATCATGTGTCACCCGGTCTGGCAGCCATATTGGATCTAAAAGCCATTGGATTATGTGAATACTATCTAGTTCTTTGAGAAATGAGCAATAAGAAAGAGCTGCAAGATACAATCATGGAAGACATATTTCAATATTTGAAAT
This sequence comes from Eptatretus burgeri, assembly GCF_056783735.1. Lineage (NCBI taxonomy): Eukaryota > Metazoa > Chordata > Myxini > Myxiniformes > Myxinidae > Eptatretus > Eptatretus burgeri. Next base: position 76,566,192 of record NC_140961.1, on the reverse strand, counting down.
TGCTGACTAAGATGTCTTGGCACTTTTGCTCCATGATTGGGTATCTTCTCCATCCCATACCATTTCAACATTATAAAAAAAAAATAACAGAAACAAGTGAATAAAAAAAGCAATGTGGGGATGATAAACCACAATCTGAAAAAGGTTTTAAACAACATCATCCCTATCTTGTTTAAAACCCTTTTTAGAATGTAGTTTATCATCCCTACATTGCTTTTTTTATTTAGCATAAATATTTTGATTGACTTGTTTAACTGTTGTTCTGCAACTAATCACAGTTTTGTGGTCTCCTCTCATTGAGATACCTCAGTCAATTGTAAGGATGTAGGCAATTTTAAATCATTTGAACGGTGATATATACTGTAGCTTTAAAACGTGTTTTACCATGGATGTTTGAATTGGACCTTCGAGACTAGACTCCACTTCCAAAATAGACACCAAAACCAGACGATGATGAATCATACTCTACCAAGCAAATCCAACTTTGATACACACTAATTATTTCAGACTTACATGACCTTTGTGAAAGTACATATTGGACTATGCCTCTCATTTTGGGTGATGAAGTCCTGCCTTGAACTTCTTGAAACAACGAGGCCTACCCAAAAGTGTAGTGCATCAACGCCATCTCCCGGCAAGAGGCCAGGGCATAAGTCTACTACTCTCCTATTACATACAGATCGATGGCCTCCCTTTTTGTGATGGTTTCATGTGATCTCTCACACCGCAGCAATCTCTGACATTGTTAATTTCCAAATACAAGTTCACATTAATTCATCAAATAATTCACTGCTTATGCAATCTCTGAACCTAAATCCAAGCTCGCATTCTGATTTTCTCCCCTTCTTTCTTTAGCATTTATATAAGCCAATTCATCAACCACCAGCATACATCAAACCAATTTCTCTCCTCCACTCCCTCATGATAATAATTCACCACCTTTTCAAAATGATCTCGCTTCGCTAACCTTGTTGTGTCTGCCTATAAACCCATTGTATTAATGTGTTCCTCAATATATTTGCACCCTGTTCATTCCATGTGTTCCTGTTTCTAATTATTTGTTTGGTGATGATAATTTTCTACCCTGTTTTTCTTGTATTGTATTAAAATATCAAAAAAAAACCGAATTGGAATTAATGACCAAAACACAATTGGAATTGAGGAGCAAAACCTATTTGGATTGAGGACCAAAACCTTATTGGAATTTAAGACCAAAGCCTAATTGGAATTGAGGACCAAAACGTAATTGGATTGATGACCAAAACCTAATTGGATTGAGGACCAAAACCTAATTGGATTGATGAACAAAACCTATTTGGAATTAAGGACCAAAACATAATTGGAATTTAAGACCAAAACCGAAATTGATTGAGAGACCAAAACCTAAATGGTATGATGATGAAAACCTAAATGGAATTTCAGACTAAAACCGAAATGGATTGAGGACCAAAACCTATTTGGAATTAAAAACTGAAGCCAAAACGGATTGAGAACCAAAACCTATTTGGAATTTAGGACCAAAACCTGAATACTTTGATGACGAAAACCTAAATGGAATTTTGGACCAAAACCTAAATGGATTGATGACCAATACCTAATTGGAAGTTAGGACCAAAACCTAATTGTATTGAGGACCAAAACCTAATTGGATTGAGAACCAAAACCTATTTTGATTTTTTTTTAACAAAAGCTGATTGTATTAAGGACCATAACCTAATTGGAACTTAGGACGTAAACTGAATTGGAATTTTGGACCAAAACCTAATTGGATTGAGGACCAAAACCTCATTGGAATTTCAGACCAAAACCTCATTGGATTGAGGATCAAAACTGAATTGGATTGAGGATCAAAACCTAATTGGATAAAGGACCAAAACCTAATTGGATTTAGGACCAAAACCTAATTGTATTGAGGACCAAAACCTAATTGGATTGAGAACCAAAACCTAATTTGATTTTTTTTAACAAAAGCTGATTGGATTAAAGACCAAAACCTAATTGGAACTTAGGACCAAAACTGAATTGGAATTTTGGACCAAAACCTAATTGGATTGAGGATCAAAACCAAATTGGATTGAGGATCAAAACATAATTGCATAAAGGACCAAAACCTAATTGGATTGAGGATCAAAACCTAATTGGATAAAGGACCAAAACCTAATTGGATAAAGGACCAAAACCTCATTGGAATTTCAGACCAAAACCTAATTGGATTGAGGACCAAAACCTAATTGGATTGAGGGCCAAAACCTAATTGGAATTTTGGACCAAAACCTAATTGGAATGATGATCCAAAGCTAAACGAGGAATTAATAAACTCCAAGTAAATTTCTATGAAATTGCACTTTTGGCATTTTTTTTCAAGAGATCATTTTTGACACTAGTTTTTGACATGATGGTCCAATTTTCAATAACAAATAAAATATTTAGGTGCTTTTGAGTTTATATTTGGTGTTAAAATGAAGCTGAGCAATTCTTCTCCTTTTTTTTCATTTCACAATAATGACACTTCACATGATGGCAAATACATAAATCGATTTCACCATACACTTGTAAATCCTGATGTAGAATGTTAGCCATTCACACGCATACCATGACGGATCACATAATCTGGATGATCTTATAATTGAAAATGATATTTTGAGCTGCTGTGAGCTTGCTGAAGGCCCATAAATAATTTGTTGTAAAATATTACTTTTTTTTCCTCTGTTGTGTAAAATTGCTGTCTCCTGAATTAATTTGCTTTCCTCTTGAAGCCGGCAGTCATCCCAACCATTCTGGAATTTACTTGCTTCTTTAACTCTCAACTCTTATCCTATCCATGGCCCTATAAAATACCAAAACCATGCAAGATTGATAGTTAGTTATATTAAGTTGTCGTGTTGCTCGATGTGACATCAGCTTATGCTGGATACTCCATGGCACATCGAGGTTACCTGCCATTCTCCAAGGTCCTCCTTTGCTGGGTTCAAAGCTTTCACATGTATGGTCTACGCATTCCCAGTACATTGAGAGCAGACTCGAGATGAAGACTCCTATGGCCTTGCTGTGTTTAATCACTCAATCCATTGTCTCAGTTACTTCCAAAATGTTGCACTTGATGACAATGATGCCATTTTTAAAAGTGAACCCAGGTATTACAAAAAGGAGTAACATAGATGTGCCTGACTAACAGGGCAGAAAGGTTGATACTTCAGAATGCACTCTAATATAAGTGATTCTATGTTGTGATCAGTCATACACAAAACTCATGTCGCATCACAGGGGCCGTTGCCACAGACCGCTCTGAGCCAGAGGGCTAAGACCTCAGCGAATGCTGAAACAATGCTAGAAGCTACTGTGTTCTTACTATTACTGCATTCAATTATCAATTCACAATCTCCCAAGGTTCGTTGAAACAAAACCAAAATTGGCAGTGTCCACGAGTGAAAGGCAAAAGGCGGCAAAACGTTTCTTACAATTGAAATAGTTTATTTCAAAAGAATACGGGGGTGGGCGGGGGGGGGTCAAGGGAGACAGGCCACACCAGATAAATGTCGAACAGATCAAGTGGTTGACACATAAATAGAGGATGATGGGACACGCAATTTTATATAGAGGAGAAATACGGCCAAACCCAAACTAATGGCTTCAAATTGCGGACTCTCACGATAAAGGAAGGGGCAGGTGAGGACTTGTGACAGGCACAAGATGGTCTCTTGGCTCACTGTGATGGTGGCTTGAGCAGGCTCAGATCGTGCAGGATGGAAGGTAGCAATGAGGGGTACTGAGGAGCGATGATGGTGGATGCAGCATCCACATCTCTCCAAAAGCTCCTTCCCATTGTCACAATGAAGCAGAGGGAGGTGATGTTAACTCCTTCAAAGTAAAAGCTCAACTGCCGTGCGCATGTGTGGACATGGCCCTTTTCACCTCCAGGACCACCATCCTGCACAGCGGGGCCCCTCATTGACCACCTGTTTCCAGTGGGCGGCGCTACCTTCTTGGCTGTCCTGCCCCTCTCCAGAGATCCACAGCCAACTTTACCATGATGGTTTCTGGTCTCCCAGTCAAATGTCCCATTTAACATCCCACTCATTATAAACACGAAGCACTTTTCAAGTTTCTTTGTGCTTTTGATGTGAAATGTCACAAGTCCTCCATCTGGCCTCAATATGGGAGGTGTTGTTGTTAAATAATGCAGGAGAATTGGTGGACAATGAGAATGAGATAACAGACTTATTACCTCCACCACTGGAGGTGGGCGGAGGTTATGTTTTCACCCGTGTTTATTACTTGGCAAAAATATTTTTTTTTGCTAAGTGTGTTAGTCTGTCGCGTTTGTCTATCTGTCTGTCTGTCACACCATTTTTGGCCACAGTTTTCGAGCAATTCTTCTGATTTTTTTGTGTATGAAGGTGACTGGCCAAGGACAGCAACGCCTAATTTTGGTGAAGATCCGAATCCGGATCCGGTTCTGAGAATTTTTTAAGTGATTCTTCACCATTGAGAGATAAGGCCAAAAATGATATGTAGCACAATATCTCAAAAAGTTATCGATGGATTCAGACGAAACTTAGTGGACAGGTAGGGTGTGTGATGAGGACGAATTGATTCGATTTTGGTGAAGATCTGAATCCAGATCCGGATTTGGATCCGATAATTTTTCACGTTATTCTTCACCATTGAGAGATAGGGCCAAAAACGTTATTCCATGATAGTTCAGAAAGTTGGGGATGGATTTGGATGAAACTTGGGGGACATGTTTGGCTGTATGACAATGACTAATTGATTTGATTTTGGTGAAGATCCGAATCCGGATCCGAGACTTTTTCAAGTGATTCTTGTCGGAGGTGAATGATATGTGCACACCTTCAGAATGTCCTTCCCTTTGGTGTACGTATGTTGTTCGTGGCGCTGGACTCAGCATGTCCTCTAAAGACTACAATCCAAGCTTTGAGCTTCACAAGTCTGGACGAACGTACAGGGCAGCTACCACTCAAATAGGATATTTGTCAGTTGGTGTCTGCGACTTCTGATTGGCGTTACAATGAGCAGCATAACTTTTTTAAAACTTGTATTTCAAACAAATAGATACAAAGTCAAATGAGGAAGTTCACCATTACATATGATGTCCAACTCCGATTCCCGCAAGTAGTTGTTTCCACCGTCCAGTGTCCCAGTCCTGCCGGCACAACTCACACATGTTCAACTTGTCCACAATGGTTGTTGAACGTTTGTCTTGTCACGGTTTTCTCTTGTACGATGGCCCATCCAGGTTGATTTAAAGAGCTCAAAGGAATTATTTCCTGATGCACAATCTTAATGAGTTTTAAACAACCTGATTACGATCGGCTCCACACGTTAGCAACCGCTCTGGACATTAACACCTCGTTCACTCGGAGGTAAATCGAGCACAGGGATGATGGAAACGCACAGCTCATCACATATCACCCATCTCTCCACACCACCCTCTCGTGGGTTAATATAGTATCACAGAACATTCCCGTGCATTCCAGCAAATGCGATTCGAGTTGATGCTGTAACTTTCATCTGAGAACGTTCCAGCACCTTCACGAATCTTACCAGGCAGTTTACAGTACAATAACACCATCAACAGTCAAAATTAGCTCATTACATCAAGCAGTTTATGTTACAATTTACAGGCATTTACTAATGCTTAAATTTACCACATAATCTAGCTTTTAACTGACAATTCTTCACCATTGAGAGATATGGCTAAAAATGTTATATAGCACAATATCTCAAAAGGTTGTGGATGGATTCGGGCGAAACTTGGTGGACAGGTTGGGAGTGTGAGATGAGAGCTAACTGGATTAGAAACTGGCTTAGTCATAGGAAGCAAAGAGTGGCTGTGAGTGGAAGAATGTCTGGCTGGGAGGAGTAAGTGGTGGGATGCCTCAGGGGTCAGTACTTGGACCATTATTATTTAAAATTACTCTCACCGAAAGAGATGGTATTGCGTTTGTTTGTTTGTTTGTCTGTCTATTTGTTTATTTGTCCGCACAGAACTTTCCTGTTTTTCTCAGCAACTGCTGGGCGGATTGAGACGAAAGTTTCACCATTGGTGTGACTACTCATGTGGAATGTTTTAATCATAATTATGACATCATAGGTCACGTGGTATGGCGGCCAAGCCGGAAAACGGAAAAAAATTTTGGACCCCTGTATCTGAAACCGCACCAAGGAAAAAAATTGAAACTTGGCACTTAGCAAGTCATCCTCATCGGGAATGAATGTGATTTTGTTATGATTTCAGAGGTGCCTTCGTTATGACGTCATAATTGCATATGTGGAACGCTACATCTGATCAGTATGAAAAATTTTGAGGGTCCTCTCGGGTTAAAATGGTCCACCAAAAAAGAAATGTTGATGATGTCATCGGCCACGTGATTCGGCAGCCTGTTTAATTTTTTTTAACCTTCAAAAATCTTTTTCTCTGAAATGGCTGAACAGATCGAGGTGAAACTTTACACATATGACCGCCCATCCATGAGGAACAAAAGATTCACGCATACGATGTCATAAGTCACATGGTTTGGCAGCCATATTGGATTTACCCTAAAACATATAAAAATCTTCTCCAGAACAGCTGGACAGATGAAGGGGAAACTTCACACAAATGTTCCCCAGGCATGTGTGTACACGATTGTTAAGGGATAACTGATAAGTCACATAGTTTGGCAGCCATTTTGGATTGCAGAAAAATATTAAATAACATTTTCTTTGGAACTGCTAAATCAATCGACGTGAAACCTCATAATTGTGATCCAGTCGAGATGTGGAATAAGTGTTTTAAATTTCAACTGGATTGGACACTTGGTTTGGCAGCCAGAATTATTTAATTTTTTGATGTGGGTTTTTTTTGTTGTTGTTGATTTTATTTTTTTTTGAATAAGGCTCATTTGGCTGTGCCTGGTTGGGTTTGAGGGTAGAGGAGTCGCAGCTGAAATGCTAATCCGATCCAGGTTCCTTCTGATGACTTCATCTTTGCTTTTTTCTTGTTTCGGTTCCTACTGATTACTCCAATGCAGGACTGTTCCTATTTGGTCTTCCATTTGATTTGAATTGAATATATTTTAATCCCATTCTAAATTCAATTAAATAATTAATAATAAAAAACGTCATGGGTCAGGGTCAGGTGTCCGATCAAAGCGGGGTTGCATCATAGTGGGACGTCTTGGTACGAATGGTACCCGGTCATCACTGCCAGCAGTTATAAAGTGGCATTTCTAATTATGTCTCTTATTAATTATGTAACATACCAGTGTACAGGCACCACACAAAACTACACAAACACCACACAACAAACCACACAAAACAAGTCCTGGTGAGGGTCTGCAATCTCTGATTACTCTTTTTCTTGCTTACATCAACGATTTGAACAGTGTAGTTAAGAGTAAGATTGCTACATTTGCAGATGACACAAAGCTTGGTGGTAAGGTGGGTAGCAGAGAGCGTGGTGATAAAATGCAGGAAAGTCGAGATACTTTAATAGATTAGTTAAAAGATTGGCAGATGCAGTTTAACATAAGTAAATGTGAGGTGCTGGGGATGGGTAGGAATAATGAAAATAGAGATTACATGATGCAAGGGACAGACTTGGAGCACGTCATAGAAGGGAGGGATCTGGGGGTGGTAATAGATACGGGGTGCAAGCAGACAGCGCAGTGCCAGGCAGCTACAGGTAAAGCTAACAGGGTTTTAGGTTGTATTCGTAGGGGGATAAATAATGTCAAAAGAGGTAGTGTTAACAGTATAGGAATTTAGTGAGGCCTCATCTCGTATATAGTGTTCAGTGGGGCCATCACATCTGAAGAAGGATATAGCTGCCATAGAGAGGGTATAGCATAGGGTTACTGGGTTGATTCGAGGTCTAGCTAGACTAAGCTATGAGGGCTCGCTAGACTAAGCTATGAGGGCTAGCTAGACTAAGCTATGAGGGCTAGCTAGACTAAGCTATGAGGGCTAGCAAGACTAAGCTATGAGGGCTATCTAGACTAAGCTATGAGGGCCAGCTAGACTAAGCTATGAGTGCTAGCTAGACTAAGCTATGAGGGCTCGCTAGACTAAGCTATGAGTGCCAGCTAGACTAAGCTATGAGGGCTCGCTAGACTAAGCTATGAGGGCTAGCTAGACTAAGCTATGAGTGCTTGCTAGACTAAGCCATGAGGGCTAGCAAGACTAAGCTATGAGGGCTATCTAGACTAAGCTATGAGGGCCAGCTAGACTAAGCTATGAGGGCTAGCTAGACTAAGCTATGAGGGCTAGCTAGACTAAGCTATGAGGGCTATCTAGACTAAGCCATGAGGGCTAGCTAGACTAAGCTATGAGGGCTAGCTAGACTAAGCTATGAGTGCTTGCTAGACTAAGCTATGAGGGCTAGCTAGACTAAGCTATGAGTGCTTGCTAGACTAAGCTATGAGGGCTAGCTAGACTAAGCCATGAGGGCTAGCTAGACTAAGCTATGAGGGCTAGCTAGACTAAGCTATGAGGGCTAGCTAGACTAAGCTATGAGGGCTAGCTAGACTAAGCTATGAGGGCTAGCTAGACTAAGCTATGAGGGCTAGCAAGACTAAGCTATGAGGGCTATCTAGACTAAGCTATGAGGGCCAGCTAGACTAAGCTATGAGGGCTATCTAGACTAAGCTATGAGGGCTAGCTAGACTAAGCTATGAGGGCTAGCTAGACTAAGCTATGAGGGCTAGCTAGACTAAGCTATGAGGGCTCGCTAGACTAAGCTATGAGGGCTAGCTAGACTAAGCTATGAGGGCTAGCAAGACTAAGCTATGAGGGCTAGCTAGACTAAGCTATGAGTGCTAGCTAGACTAAGCTATGAGGGCTCGCTAGACTAAGCTATGAGTGCTAGCTAGACTAAGCTATGAGGGCTCGCTAGACTAAGCTATGAGGGCTAGCTAGACTAAGCTATGAGTGCTTGCTAGACTAAGCCATGAGGGCTAGCAAGACTAAGCTATGAGGGCTATCTAGACTAAGCTATGAGGGCCAGCTAGACTAAGCTATGAGGGCTAGCTAGACTAAGCTATGAGGGCTAGCTAGACTAAGCTATGAGGGCTATCTAGACTAAGCCATGAGGGCTAGCTAGACTAAGCTATGAGGGCTAGCTAGACTAAGCTATGAGTGCTTGCTAGACTAAGCTATGAGGGCTAGCTAGACTAAGCTATGAGTGCTTGCTAGACTAAGCTATGAGGGCTAGCTAGACTAAGCCATGAGGGCTAGCTAGACTAAGCTATGAGGGCTAGCTAGACTAAGCTATGAGGGCTAGCTAGACTAAGCTATGAGGGCTAGCTAGACTAAGCTATGAGGGCTAGCTAGACTAAGCTATGAGGGCTAGCAAGACTAAGCTATGAGGGCTATCTAGACTAAGCTATGAGGGCCAGCTAGACTAAGCTATGAGGGCTAGCTAGACTAAGCTATGAGGGCTCGCTAGACTAAGCTATGAGGGCTAGCTAGACTAAGCTATGAGGGCTCGCTAGACTAAGCTATGAGGGCTAGCTAGACTAAGCTATGAGGGCTAGCTAGACTAAGCTATGAGGGCTAGCTAGACTAAGCTATGAGGGCTAGCAAGACTAAGCTATGAGGGCTATCTAGACTAAGCTATGAGGGCCAGCTAGACTAAGCTATGAGTGCTAGCTAGACTAAGCTATGAGGGCTCGCTAGACTAAGCTATGAGTGCGAGCTAGACTAAGCTATGAGGGCTCGCTAGACGAAGCTATGAGGGCTAGCTAGACTAAGCTATGAGTGCTTGCTAGACTAAGCTATGAGGGCTAGCAAGACTAAGCTATGAGGGCTATCTAGACTAAGCTATGAGGGCCAGCTAGACTAAGCTATGAGGGCTATCTAGACTAAGCTATGAGGGCCAGCTAGACTAAGCTATGAGGGCTATCTAGACTAAGCTATGAGGGCTAGCTAGACTAAGCTATGAGGGCTAGCTAGACTAAGCTATGAGTGCTTGCTAGACTAAGCTATGAGGGCTAGCTAGACTAAGCTATGAGTGCTTGCTAGACTAAGCTATGAGTGCTTGCTAGACTAAGCCATGAGGGCTAGCTAGACTAAGCTATGAGGGCTATCTAGACTAAGCTATGAGGGCCAGCTAGACTAAGCTATGAGGGCTATCTAGACTAAGCTATGAGGGCTAGCTAGACTAAGCTATGAGGGCTAGCTAGACTAAGCTATGAGGGCTATCTAGACTAAGCTATGAGGGCCAGCTAGACTAAGCTATGAGGGCTATCTAGACTAAGCTATGAGGGCTAGCTCGACTAAGCTATGAGGGCTAGCTAGACTAAGCTATGAGGGCTCGCTAGACTAAGCTATGAGGGCTAGCTAGACTAAGCTATGAGGGCTAGCTAGACTAAGCTATGAGGGCTAGCTAGACTAAGCTATGAGGGCTAGCAAGACTAAGCTATGAGGGCTATCTAGACTAAGCTATGAGGGCCAGCTAGACTAAGCTATGAGTGCTAGCTAGACTAAGCTATGAGGGCTAGCTAGACTAAGCCATGAGGGCTAGCTAGACTAAGCTATGAGGGCTATCTAGACTAAGCTATGAGGGCCAGCTAGACTAAGCTATGAGGGCTATCTAGACTAAGCTATGAGGGCTAGCTAGACTAAGCTATGAGGGCTAGCTAGACTAAGCTATGAGGGCTATCTAGACTAAGCTATGAGGGCCAGCTAGACTAAGCTATGAGGGCTATCTAGACTAAGCTATGAGGGCCAGCTAGACTAAGCTATGAGGGCTATCTAGACTAAGCTATGAGGGCTAGCTAGACTAAGCTATGAGGGCTAGCTAGACTAAGCTATGAGGGCTAGCTAGACTAAGCTATGAGGGCTAGCTAGACTAAGCTATGAGGGCTAGCTAGACTAAGCTATGAGGGCTATCTAGACTAAGCTATGAGGGCCAGCTAGACTAAGCTATGAGTGCTAGCTAGACTAAGCTATGAGGGCTCGCTAGACTAAGCTATGAGTGCTAGCTAGACTAAGCTATGAGGGCTCGCTAGACTAAGCTATGAGGGCTAGCTAGACTAAGCTATGAGTGCTTGCTAGACTAAGCCATGAGGGCTAGCAAGACTAAGCTATGAGGGCTATCTAGACTAAGCTATGAGGGCCAGCTAGACTAAGCTATAAGGGCTAGCTAAACTAAGCTATAAGGGCTAGCTAAACTAAGCTATGAGGGCTATCTAGACTAAGCTATGAGTGCTAGCTAGACTAAGCTATGAGGTCTAGCTAGACTAAGCTATGAGGGCTAGCTCGACTAAGCTATGAGGGCTAGCTCGACTAAGCTATGAGGGCTAGCTCGACTAAGCTATGAGGGCTAGCTCGACTAAGCTATGAGGGCTAGCTCGACTAAGCTATGAGGGCTAGCTAGACTAAGCTATGAGGGCTAGCAAGACTAAGCTATGAGGGCTATCTAGACTAAGCTATGAGGGCCAGCTAGACTAAGCTATGAGGGCTAGCTAGACTAAGCTATGAGGGCTAGCTAGACTAAGCTATGAGGGCTAGCTAGACTAAGCTATGAGGGCTATCTAGACTAAGCTATGAGGGCTCGCTAGACTAAGCTATGAGGGCTAGCTAGACTAAGCTATGAGGGCTATCTAGACTAAGCTATGAGGGCTAGCTCGACTAAGCTATGAGGGCTAGCTAGACTAAGCTATGAGGGCTCGCTAGACTAAGCTATGAGGGCTAGCTAGACTAAGCTATGAGGGCTAGCTAGACTAAGCTATGAGGGCTAGCAAGACTAAGCTATGAGGGCTATCTAGACTAAGCTATGAGGGCCAGCTAGACTAAGCTATGAGTGCTAACTAGACTAAGCTATGAGGGCTCGCTAGACTAAGCTATGAGTGCTAGCTAGACTAAGCTATGAGGGCTCGCTAGACTAAGCTATGAGGGCTAGCTAGACTAAGCTATGAGTGCTTGCTAGACTAAGCCATGAGGGCTAGCAAGACTAAGCTATGAGGGCTATCTAGACTAAGCTATGAGGGCTAGCTAGACTAAGCTATGAGTGCTTGCTAGACTAAGCTATGAGGGCTAGCTAGACTAAGCTATGAGTGCTTGCTAGACTAAGCCATGAGGGCTAGCAAGACTAAGCTATGAGGGCTAGCTAGACTAAGCTATGAGTGCTTGCTAGACTAAGCCATGAGGGCTAGCAAGACTAAGCTATGAGGGCTAGCTAGACTAAGCTATGAGGGCCAGCTAGACTAAGCTATAAGGGCTAGCTAAACTAAGCTATAAGGGCTAGCTAAACTAAGCTATAAGGGCTAGCTAAACTAAGCTATGAGTGCTAGCTAGACTAAGCTATGAGGGCTAGCTAGACTAAGCTATGAGGGCTAGCTCGACTAAGCTATGAGGGCTAGCTCGACTAAGCTATGAGGGCTAGCTCGACTAAGCTATGAGGGCTTGCTAGACTAAGCTATGAGGGCTTGCTAGACTAAGCCATGAGGGCTAGCAAGACTAAGCTATGAGGGCTAGCTCGACTAAGCTATGAGGGCTAGCTAGACTAAGCTATGAGGGCTAGCTAGACTAAGCTATGAGGGCTAGCTAGACTAAGCTATGAGGGCCAGCTAGACTAAGCTATAAGGGCTAGCTAAACTAAGCTATAAGGGCTAGCTAAACTAAGCTATAAGGGCTCGCTAAACTAAGCTATGAGTGCTAGCTAGACTAAGCTATGAGGTCTAGCTAGACTAAGCTATGAGGGCTAGCTCGACTAAGCTATGAGGGCTAGCTCGACTAAGCTATGAGGGCTAGCTCGACTAAGCTATGAGGGCTTGCTAGACTAAGCCATGAGGGCTAGCAAGACTAAGCTATGAGAAACGTTTGAAGGAGACAGAATTTACTACATGGGAAAGAAGGTGATTATGAGGGGATCTGATAGAGATGTTTCAGATAATGAAGTGTGTGGACAAGATAGGTGCAGTGCAATTGTTTTGTTTTTTTTGTTTTTTAGCAAAGTGGACAGTGTTTGGACCAGGAGCCAGAGCTTGAGGGTAAAAACGATAATAGTTAGGGTGTTTCAGTCGGAGAGTGGTTAATGCGTTGAATGGTCTCCCCGGAAAGGAGTGGCGGTGGAGGGGGTGGATAAGTATAAATGGGATTTATATAGGTACTTGGATGCATTGGATAGTGGGATTGGGGAGATTGGCTTGTGTGGAAAGTGACGACACTGGGGTTGGTGCAGCGCAGGTATGATGGGCCGAATGACCTCCTCCTACACCAAACTTCCTTGTGTATCATTGTGTAACCCATGCTCGACTGCTTTGAGGTGAGTGTACACACCTCTCGGCCAGCCCACTGCCTTTGGTGAGAAATGCACCGAAAGGCATCATAAGTGAAAGGGAGTGACAGATAGAGGGAGCCAAGCTACTGTAAATGTTTGTGCTTTTCTGTGGTCCGTGCGCCTCCTGTCATGCAACGATGGATATGCACCCGACACCGAGAGGTGCCTTCCACAACCAACCTGGAATCCTCTGGTTCTCTAGAAAGTGATGGTGTTGACAAGCAAAGCAAGGTAGACAGACCTGTGTGGCACAAATCTTTAAGTTCTGATAATCTTGTTTGGCAGACAATTCACAATGCATTGTGTCATTAATGAAATTTAGCAAAATGATGATTTAAGAGACATTGTCAACTCTGTTTGCAATGTTTGTTTCTTGTATCGTTGCACAAGTGAAACTTTATCGATGATAAATTGCGAGATATTTATTTATTAGCTCATCCCCCGCACAGCAGAAGATGGAGTTTTGCAATCACGTCTGTAGATCTGTCTGTATGTCTGTCTGTCTGTGTGTTTGTCTGGGCCGTAACTTTTTCACCTTTTGAGCTTTTGTCATCAAATTTTCAACAAAACTTTTTTTATGAGAATGTAGAGAAGACAAAGAAATAATTTTGTAAAAATAATTTTCACAATTTTTGTTATTCGCTCACCTGGACTTTTGTCAGGTGAGCTTATGTGATCAAGCATTGTCTGGAGGTGAGTGAGTGAGTGAGTCAGTCTGTAAACACTTCAGTCATTATTGCTTGAATCAAACATAATATTTTGATGAAACTTGGCCATAAGCTTTTCTCTGGAACCTAACAAAGGTGGATTGACCGCATCAAAATCTGCACTTCTTGAGGGGGTTTACGGGGGCGGGGGGGGTTGAGCCCCCCCCCCAAAAATAGGTATTTGCTCTCTTGTCTGAAACTATACATACGATTTCAATGAAACTTGACCACAACCTGCATCACCCATGATGTACGAAAGTCTGTTCATGGTTTTAAAATAAATCAGGGTCTAAGGGTGTCTGCAGGGGGTTTGAGTGATTGTTGCTCCTGATCCAGGTGAGCTTCAGGATGCCGGTCCGATTTTTGGAATTATCTTATCTGGAATTATTCATTCCAGATAAGGTATTGTCAACGTGCATCATCCGTCCGTCTCCATTTTCGACTTCTCCGGCCAAACCGCTGGGCCAATCCGTCTGAAATTTGGCAGCAACATTCCCCTCATGACTGATAACAGGAATTTCAAAGCTCGTTTCGGTCACGTGACTTTAAGTAGGTCAAAATGGCCGACAGTAAATTTCTTCAAAAATCTTCTTCTCCAGACCCACCAGTCAGAATGCGACCAAATTTGAGTTACAACATTAGACCAGGGTAGGGATGTTGAATTGCGGAGGTCAGGCCGATCACGTGACGAGAACTGTGTAAAAATGGTGGTTGTGCAAATTCCTTCCAAAATCTTCTTATCTGGACTCACCAGTCAGAATGCCACCAAATTTGGGTTGCAACATTAGGCTCGGGTGGGGATGTTAATTATATTGTGGAACTCATGTGGATCACTTGACCGGAAGTGTGTCAAAATGGCCGACTTGGTCAACTTTTTGGAAAATCGCATTAATTCCTTCCAAAATCTTCCTCTCCAGACCCACCAGTCAGAATGCTACCAAATTTGGGTTCCAACATTAGGACAGTGTTGTGATGATAAATTGTGGAGGTCATGCCGATCGCATGACCGGAAGCGTGTCAAAATGATGGACTTAGTCATATTTTTTGTACGATCATGTAAATTCCTTCAAAAATCTTCCTCTCCAGACATTCCAATCAGAATGCTACCAAATTTGGGTTCCAACATTAGGACAAGGTCCTGATGTTAAATTGTGGAGGTCATGCCGATCGCATGACCCGAAGTCTGTCAAAATGATGGATTTAGTCATATTTTTTGCACAATCATGTAAATTCCTTCAAAAATCTTCCTCTCCAGACCTCCCAATCAGAATGCTACCAAAACAATTTTTTTAAACTGCGTTTTCGTAAAGTTCAGTTTGAGGACAAAGCGGACAAGGACAGGCTTTGCATTTTGAGATGCTTTCTCGTTGCTTTTGTGAACAAATTGTGCCTCCATTCCTCTCTCTCAAAGAGTCACTTTTATTGACAGATTTTATTTGTTTACATCTCAAATATTATGAGCTGTTGTTGAATTCCTCTGAATGAGTAAATTTAAACTCTCAGTTTTGTAATTGAGGGTGACATTGAAAATTATCTTTATCTTTACTTATTATATTCTTCGCAAGCAAATACAACCTGTCGCTTCGCTGATCGGAATATTAAGAGGGGGTGGAGGAGGGAAAGGGAAATATGGGGAGATAGAGCGAGAGGGGAGGGGCAGTGAGGAGGAAGGTGGGAGGGAGGGGGAGAGGGGACAGAGAAGGAGAGTGAGGTGGGGGGAGGGGGAGGAAAAAAGAGAAAAATGTGAGGGGAGGGATAGTTAACAAAAAGAATGATATGTTGTGCTTAATGACCACACACACACACACACACACACACACACACACACACACACACACACACACACACACACACACACACACACACACACACACACACACACACACACACCCGATCCCTTTTGATCTGCTTAGACCCCGATTAGTTTCATTTTTAAATAGCATGAACAAACTTTGCTACACCACAGGTGATGAAGGTTTTGGTCAAGTTCAAGGTAGAGTCAGGTCAGGTCAGGTATGGGAGTGAGCGCCGGAGTTGCGCGTCGCTGCATCCACTTTCCCCATCTCAAGGAGATTCTGATCAACCCACTTCAAACACAAGGCAAGTGGTCGGCCCATTGGCCTCCTCCACTCACGAGGCTCCCTCGCTGAGAAAACCTGGTGAGCAGGATCAGGGTCAGGAAAATGAGCCACATGTCCATACAGCCGAAGATGATGCTCACAGACTATGCAGGTAAAAAAATCTCATTTGAGTCTCAGCAACCGCTCGTTGGACACAAAGTCCGACCAACGATAGCCAAGGATTCTCCGAAGAGACCTGGTAGCCCCTGCCGAAACTCTCTCATCTGCGTTTGGTGAGGCTCCGAAGCGTAAGGATACAGTCAATCATTGACCTCGTTAGTGTAAAGCCTGACTGCTCTGGATGCTGGTGAACCCTATCAATAATTTTCCGAGCAATGACCTTGTCCTGCACTGAGAGCAACATCACCCCACGGTAATTGTTGCAATCCTTGCCATCACCCTTCCCTTTCCAGAGAGGGACAACAAGATCCC
Source organism: Eptatretus burgeri (assembly GCF_056783735.1). Classification (NCBI taxonomy): domain Eukaryota; kingdom Metazoa; phylum Chordata; class Myxini; order Myxiniformes; family Myxinidae; genus Eptatretus; species Eptatretus burgeri. Next base: position 76,549,648 of record NC_140961.1, on the reverse strand, counting down.
TCTTCCAATCAGTTGGGATGATGTCTGTGTTCCAAGCAGATCACAGAACTGCAAGCAATGGCATGATAAAATTTCCACCAGCCTTGAGAAGTTCAGCATGGATGCCACAGATCCCAGGAGCTTTACTCCATTTCAATCGGTTCACCGCAGCCTGTGTTTCCACAAACAAATGTGAATCACAGTTTATTGGAGGGTCAGCAATAGAGATAGTAACACCCCCTGGCATCCAAATCGACAGCTGGTGGATCATCCTGGAACAGACGCTCAAAGTAACCGGCCAAGCGGACCTTCACTTCAGACTCCTCGGTCAAGAGTCCACCATCCTCCACACAAACTGCAGTACACAAAGGAGAGACAAAATTCAAAAACTGCAGAGAGACAAAATTCATCTTCACCCAATGGTGAGTTCCAAGACATCCACTGGCAACATCAAGGACGGTGGTCTTGAAGATCCTCCACAACACTTGTGGATTCCCCAAAGCACCTAGACCCCCCCCAAATCCCCACTCAGCCTGTTTACAAACTCCTCAGCTACCCTATTATCTTTGACCTCACCAACATCCAGCCAAGGCTGGAATGATACCATTCTCCTGGATTTAAGCTGCAACGTCAGAGTTGCTACAACAAGCCTGTGGTCAGTATTGAGGAATTGAGCACTCCAGTAGACCCTGCCATTCTGGGTCATGCTCCAGTGACCATCAACGAGCACATGGTCAATCACCTTTGCCACCCCACCAGTGTTGGAATACCAGGTCCAGCAATGAGCCTGTGGGTGCTAAAACCATGAACCAGCCACCCTAAGTCCATGACTTCTTGTAAAGTCAAGGAACTTAGTGCTATTCTGGTTCACAGTTCCAGACCCATGGAGACCAACACACGTCTCATAACCATCACTATCAGTTCCAGTCGATGCATTGAAATCCCTCAAGTCGAGAAGTGTATCTTGCCTGGGGCACTGATTAACCACAGACTCGAGCGTGGCATAGAATGTGTCCTTCACGTTAAGTTTGCCAGAAACTTATCCACCTTCTCAGGTGCAAAAGAGGCCATGTGCAATTAGGTGCAACTCTGTGCAATTCGGTGCAAGTGAGGGGTTGGGGGACACAAGATTTGGAAGCAAACACCGAACTGAGGCATTTGGCCTTCTCACAAACTGAGTCGACTGTGATGCCATTTGAGGTGAGGGAAGGGATAGAGGGGGGGCATCCTGCAGAGACAGACTTAACAAGTTGCCACCAGGTTTTACAGGAGGGAGAAAACTTTGAAAGTTCAATCTTCAGGTTGGACAGATGTTGTTTTCTGGCTCTCCAGAGAGTAGACACACTTGTTATGTGCTGTATGGAATGATCTGAGGTTACCTTTGGTCAGATTTGCCTTCCGGTAGAAAAATGCAAGATCTGTCAGCGCAACTGCCTCACCACATGATTCCGTGTGCAATGTTTGGGATGATGGGTGTGATAAATGAAGATGAGATGGGATAAATATGTGCAGAAGTGAGAGCAAGTTTCTGTGGAAGAATTCGTCAGCTGAGTTAACATCAGGGAAGGTACATATAAGAGACCTGTCTTGAAGAAAGATGGCTGCTTGCAGTCCCTGCCAATTTGCCTGACTGAACTGCCAGCGTTGAGGCTGTTCTCTGAGAATGGCTAGAAAGATGCAGAGGGATGCAGGTTCAGGGTGAAGCTGGAAGGGTGTGAGGCTGGGCAAAGATTAGAGGGTGTCGGGCTGAGGCAAAGATGTGACAATGTGAGGCTGGGGACTAAGCTGGGATGGTAGGGGGCTAGGGAAAAGCTGGGAGGGTGCAGGGCTGGGGTGAAGGTGAGGGAGTGCAGGGTGGGAAGAAGCTGAGTGGGGGAGGAGCGGAGGATGGGAATTGTGAGGGGGGATGATGGTGGAGAAACTTTGAGAGGGTTTGGGGGGGGGGGAAGCTGAGAGAAGACAGCACAAGGAGGAAGTTGAGAGGGGATGGGACATAGGGGAAGCTGAGAGGGGATGGGTCATGGAGGAAGTTGAGATCTGGTGGAATGAGGGAGAAGTAGAGAGTTGGTGGGTACTGACATGGAGGAGTTGACATCATAAATGGACATGGAGTGGAATTGATTGTCGTATGCACACAACCTCTGCAAAATTGACTTCTCAGGATTGCCAGACTGGATATACGATGACAGATTTCTTGGGTGGGGTGGTAATAATGTTTTTCGTTGAAGGAACGGGAGATAAAGGAGCTGTGCGGGTGAGAGGAGGCTGGATGAACTTAGGGTTTCAGAGTGAAAAGGTTTTGGGAAATAAGCCTCGTGAAAAAGAACAAGTGAAAAACTTCAATACAGCGCGTGTGGTGAATCAAATGAGTACACTAATGTTAAAATATGCAATTTATGCTTTTTCAGTTGAAAAACAATTAAAAAGCATACTTAATATTTGAAATGTAAAAATTTTGTTATTATTGTGATAAGCACCTTTATATATAACAGAAGGAATGAAATCATTCGATACAGCGTGGCAGGGGGCGCAAAATAATGATGTAAAATAAGAAGAACTTAGCTTTCAGCTTTCAGCATTTGGCGCGAAATGCCATGGTGGGCGGAAATGACATCTTTCGTTCATTCCTTCATGAGAGGGGAGCGTTTCTTGGTTGTTTTTCCATCAATCAATAAATTCAATGGTTTTCACATATATAACACATTAATTTCACAGATTTCCATTGAAATACTCAGGTATTTCCATGAATTGTCGCCATTTCCGTCTAGGTTACGCACTGCCATCTACCGGACGGCCGTCATTGGCTGTCTTGAGGCACGGGGGGGGGGGGGGGGACACCGGAGACATGGTAGACACCGGGGACATTTCAAGCTCGGTGCAATTGTATACTGCGCATGCGCTGTAAAAAGAAGAGGTTTTGATGATGAAGAAGAAGAAGAAGAAGAAGAAGAATGGATGAATGAATGAATGGGTTGTTGCTGAGGGAGTACCAAGTGGAGTAAGGCATTTTTTATAACAATTTTGTTGTTTTTTTTTTAATGTTATTGAGAACTTTTAAAGGAAGAAACGTTTTATTCAGTTTGGGGATATTGAAAAAGAAAAGGGGCAGCGCATGGAGGAGTAACCATGCGCTGCAGATCGAGTTTGAATTTTTTTCTGTTGTTGGTTTGTTTGGAGTGAAGAACAGATTTTGTTGTTTGTATATTTTATGGAGCAAGGAGAGGAAAAATATTTAAGCTGAGGGATCAGAAGTAACAATATCTTGGAGAAAAGGAGCAAAAACAAAGCAAGCACACACGGTCAAAAACAGAGGAAGAGAGAGAAAACAGAGGCTTTTTATTGTCACCTCTCCAAATCATCCACCTTGTTTCATCATAACCCATCCACAAGTTTTTGAAATATCATGCAATACATAGTTTTTGGCCCCATCTCTCAATGGTGAAAAAAATCACTCAAAAAATAAAAATGATATTATCGTATCCACATCTGGATGCTCACCAAAATCTAATAAATTCTTCCTTCTCACAAAACCCAAACTGTCCACCAAGTTTCATCCGAATCCACCCGCAACTCTTTGATATATCCTGCTCCAAGTTTCGTCTATAAACAAACAAATAATCTGCTCACAGACAAACAAAAAAACAGACAAACAGATAGACAGGAGTGAAAACATAACCTCCGTCCACCTTCGGTGGTGGAGATAATTGTACGAGATTGTGTGTGCGTGTGCGTGTGTGTCTCCACATGTGTGTGTCTGCCACTGCTCACTTCCATCAACAGGAAATGATAGGAACTAGACACATCTCATCCATGTATATTTATCGTATCTAATATATCTAGAAGAAAGTTTGTGTTTGTGTGTGTGTGTGTGTGTGTGTGTGTGTGTGTGTGTGTGTGTGTGTGTGTGTGTGTGTGTGTGTGTGTGTGTGTGTGTGTGTGTGTGTGTGTGTGTGTGTGTGTGTGTGTGTGTGTGTGTGTGTGTTTGTTCATTTATGCATTCACACTCTGCTGGAACTGATGCAACCAAACTTTGCATGGCCTCCTCTTTCAGTCAGAGAAAGGTCAAGGGCAATGTGTGGATTAGAAAAAATTGATACATTAAAAAAAAAAATTAAAATCAGATAATTGGCCTTCAGGCCTCAATCGCATCTTGGGCTTATCCACTGCCTGCGTTTTATCCCACAAGCGATCGAGTAATATGTATTGTGAAGATTCTATGTTGAGGTTGGAGTGGATTGTTGTCGACAACTCAAATTAAATTATCATCGTGTTTACATGTGAGCCTGTTTTTTTTTTTTTTTAAAGCTTTACACAGGTTTATTATAATACTTCCGTGTTCAGGACTTGAATGAGTACATTACTTACACACTGCCACAATCGAGTAAAATGTATTGTGAAGATCGTCTGTTGAGGTCATACTATAAGTGTGCAAGTTAATAACAGAAACTGTGTATTCCCTTGGTACTTTTCTCCCCTACCTCTATTCCTCTCCATCTCTGTACGATCTGTCTCTTGCTTTTTAAAATTTGAATTCACCGCGTCACAAACATCTGAACATTAAAATGCCCACTGGAGCACTTTTGGAACTCCCAATGGAACACTTCAGTTAAGAAATATCTTCACCTACCTTTCTTGCATTATAAATACTGCCACATGCCACCAAGAAAGACCCCCTGATGGGCAGATGGGCAGAAACAAATTGGATGCAAAGAAAATTGCAGTCTACAAGTCACTTGAGACTCAAGAGCAGACGCAGGCTCGGCTGTAGGATCAACATTCAAAACAAGCAGCCTTCAGGTCAGCTGAGGCTGCAGAACAGACACAGGCATGGCTGGAGGATCAACGTTCAAGCCAAGTAGCCTCCAGGTCAGCTGAAACTACAGAGCAGACACACGCTTGGTTTGAGGATCAACGTGCAAGACAAGCAGTCTTCAGGTCAGCTGAGGCTACAGAGCAGACACAGGCTCGGGTTGAGGGTTAATGTGCAAAAGCAAGTAGCCTCCAGGGCAGCATGTTGAGCATCCTTAGAAGGTGAAACATTTTGATTAACCATTTTGAAATTTCCACTCTTTCACTTTGCATTTAAATGCTGAAAATTATGTTAAAAAGACGAGTCCCCTTGCAGATTTCTCCCGGGCATATTAAAAGAGCCCCGGCTAGCAGAAGTAAGCTGCTGAAAACGCGCATGCAGCACATGCGCAAAAGGTCTCATAAGCATTTATACATCATTTCAAAAGTCTCGTATTTGTATAATTGAAGTTACGGTGAAATATAATCAAAATAAGAATTTTGGGGTGAGAGGGGAGGATACATTCAAGATCAGTAAGTTGAGATTTCTAAACAAAGGAATGATTGCAGGGTAGATTGTTTGACAAGTAGATAGAGTAGTTTATTGCAGGTCTAACCAGAGTTGGTGTCAAAGACACCCAATGCTCGCCTGTTTATACATTTATCGTTTTTAAAAGACTCGTCTAATAATTAATATTTTTTTTATAAAGCATTGCCAGTGAAGTCTGATCCAAATAATTTTAAAGCAATATATGTATTTGTACATTGTAATCAGTAACAAGAGCGCAAGTGAGCACAATATATGCCCGAACAAGAAGGTATATACAGAATTGTGCTACTACATGGAACACAGCATCCTGGTTGCCATGGCAACCACTTTAGATGACGAACGTGTGTCGCGACACACCGTCTCCACAGTCTGTACCTATGTACCAAATATGAAATGTGAAAGTTTAAAACTTTGGGAGTTGGAGTGCGGACAGGAACGGACAGACAGACAGACAGACAGACAGACAGACGGACGACATAATACGCCCCGATATATATATATATATATATACATATATATATATATATATATATATATATATATATATATATATATATATATATATATATATATATGGGCGTATAAAAAAATAGTGTGGTGGATAAAAACATTAGAAAGGAAAAAACTTGCACCAAAAATTTTAACATTTTGACGCTGACGCTCACCCTCATGCCGGGGTATCGCTTTCGCTCTCTGTTCTTCGAACAGGTGAGCTAAAAAGGAAGATTTTGCAAATGCATTCAAATTGAGTGATCACAGTACTCATGATGAATTATCAGGTGAACACTTAATACCACAATCATCTCCCATGTGCATTCTTGTGACATCATCGTACAGTGTTGTACGAGCTGCATTGCTTTTTAATAAGAACCGACTCGAAAACTACCAGATGACCCGTGATAAAGTAGAATAAATGTTCAACTTGGAAGCTGTTGGTGTACACTGATCAACATAGCATTTTAAATTTCAGATTAAACTGATGGAGTAATTCACGATGGGGGGTTTTCAAGGGTACAACGGATACTAATATTAGTTATTAATAAATTCGACTATAACCTCTCAATCTCTTCCTATCTTCGCTTGTATATTGTAATGTTTTACTTTCACATGTGTATCCCAGACCTAGATCGAATCGATTCTCATGTATCAAGTGTCATCTTGAGTTAAGATAGAGAGATAGGTAGATAGATGGAATAGAATAGAATAGAATAGACGAGACTAGTAGATGCTACACTGTTATTGTTAAAAATAAATCATTGTCCCATTTGGAATTGCGGTTGAGAAAATTGATCATTCTACTCACATTGTTCATTTCATGGGAATGTGTTTTTATCAATTTTTTTGGTATACATATATCAAGGCTCATGGAAGAGCTGGTATTCCACTGGCATCATATAGATGACCAAAGACTAATGTGTGTTTTTTATGATTTGACAGGAAGCGACAGTCTTCTCCTTGGTTATGGCAGCTTGGCTGCCAGGTATCTATCATTTTGTTGGGGCACAACTATGAAGTTGATGGTGTGCCCCCATATCAGTACACTGGCACTCATTTCACCAACCTCGGAAGGATGACAGGCTGAGTCAACCCCACCTGGTGTTGGGTGGCCAACAGGTCTTGAACTCAGGACCCGAAGATCCCAAGCCAGCCACCCTAACAATTAAGCCAATCCTAGGCTGGAAGTGACAGGAAGTGACTTGAACTCAGGACCCGAAGATCCTAAGCCAGCCACCCTATCAACTAAGCCAACACCAGGCTGGCAGTGACAGGAAGTCAAGTGAATAAACATGGAGTTGAGACAACTACTAACATTATAGGAGACAGAGATGTACTACAGAGGTAGATTGGGTCAGAAATGGTGAAGGATGGAAAACTTGGATGTCTGCAAATCACTTGATCAGCTCCTTCTACTCTCTTAACCTCCCCAGAAACTCTAAGACATGTGCATACTTCCAATATCTATCTCCTGCTTAAACTTCCAAAGGCCAAACTTTCTGCACACCTCAAATCTTTTGTTCCTCTTTTCTCCTGTTTGTGGAACCACTTTCTTGAGACTGTTCAATTCCATTCTTCCCTCCAGGGCTTCATGGAGACCATGCAGCACCATTTCATGTCACCCCCATCCATCGTGTGATCGTTTCTACCCCCATCAACCCTATCTAACCAAACCCTCTTACTCTTAGATTACTGTTTCCTCCCCTCATCACGCGTGTCATGTTTGTTCATGCCTTTGCTTGTTGAGTCCAACTGGTGCCCCACTGCTCCACTATCCATTTTTTGCCTTTGTGCCCTCTGTTACCGTAACCTGAACCTTGTAAATAAAAAAATAAAAAATAAAAAAGCAGAGTGATATGGAACATTCCAGATGCAGGAAATAGTCGTGTAGATTCTACTCGATCAGACTGGAGGAGAACAAATAGTAAATCAGGTAGATTGGATAAGTCCTCAGAAGCAGTAGAAATAATCCACAAATTGGTCTACCTGCAGTGGGCAAGCAGTGAAACTTGCACCTCAACCTCCTGCACCTGATGTTAATGATACCTACAGTCTTGTTATTTACAGCATAAAGGAGGATCAGCCAGGAGGTATCATACAAACAACACATATTAATGAGGAGTATTCTATAATTCTGCACATAAAGGCCTTGTACATGGCTAATTTATGGGCGATTCTAAGGGGAGACATGGAATGGCAGAGTGCCAGTGCTTGGTCTTGTATCGGTCAACATAAATTGATGGATGATGAATCAAGAGATGTTGTGACATAGTGGCATCTTCAACAAGAGTGAGAATTGCTTTGCAATCCCTGTCCCCTACCGACGTAATATTTTCAAAGTCCAAAAAGGGCATAACTCTGGGAAAAATTGACTAAACACCTTGAAACTCAAACATATTCTGTAACTTATCATAGTAAAGGTATGTACCAAGTTTAGGTTGAATATGTCAAAGGGGATGGGGAAAAAAGTCTGAAAAACCACAGGTGGGACAGACAGACGGATGGACGGACGGACAGACAGACAGACAGATGGAGAGCAAACCTATAACCCCCTCTGGTGAAACAAGTAGTGAACTCATAAATATTTTATTGATTCCACATTTTAGAACAAATACAAGTTGTTAAGTCTTTCATTCATGTTGGGAAAGGAGGTGCCAAGAGCACACTGCACAACCACATCGATACTTGCCCACGACATGTACTGCAGATGGTTCGAGACCAAATTTCTCAAGCACGGACCAAAACGACCAGGAAAAAGCAGGAATCTCGAATCAATTTCCCACAATTTTCCAGCAATTCCTGGAAATCAATTTACCGGGAAGAAACACTGGCTTGGGCTGGATTTGTTTGAAAACTTTTCTCAGCTCAAATCATACGTGGCGTGTCAGCGGTGTGGCACAATTGCTGCCGATGTGGCACAATAGACAACATGGAAGAGAATGAGCACTAAAATATGATCCTGAACTTTGGGTTGACCGGAACTTTCAGTAGAATCCTTTTTCGTCCCATTCACACAAGGGCCTTGGCCGACGTTCCACAATAAGGTCAGGGATGATTGTGGACGCCTATTACTAGTTATATGGTTAATGTTTAGCAGTGAAGACAAGCTGACAACTTAACGTTATGCTGAATGTGTTGGCATCGTTGTTGTGGAGAACGTTTTCTAGTTAGGAGCCATCTTTATTAAGTACTCTGAAAAGGGGCTTGGGTTTAAGTGTGCAGTGTACATATACTTTGGGGGTTAATCAGCGATTGAGGTTAAATATCCCACCATATTGGCATATGTATTAAATAGATGGTCAGTTTCTGTGATTATCATCCATTCATAGTAAATTAGGAACAGATCACCTGATATATTGTATACCATATATGACATTGCCATGTAGATGTGATGTATTGCATTTACAAGCAATTTAGCAGTGGATGAGTGCTCGCTCTGCTCAACAATGCGCAATCCATCATATCTGTGATGGCATGGATGGGAGATCCTCATTCGTAACGTGATAGCTGCATCCGCTGTGCCTGCACGCCAAGGGTGTTCAACTCGGCGCCGTGAAAAGAACGTCTGTGTGAGGCCGTGTCGTGTGGCCATCGGGTGCGTGGCCAACTGAATGGGGGTGCTTTTGCGTGCTTATAATCCACCGACAGGTGCTGAGTGTGTCGAGGCCCGGGCGCAGCTCCCTGTCATGACTGAACAGCTGACACCTGTCTTTGTCCAGCGACTAAAGCAAATAATCCGAAATACAGCGTTTGCCAATTTCTCTGCGGCATATAATGTTCTGATATACCAAGATATCTCAAAGGCATTCCCGCATTCTTCCCTGCATTCTTGCCCGCTTGTGTGCCGTCCATGTTGGAAATCATTTAGGAGAGATGTTGCCACTGCATCAGCTGCCTGGGTGCTCCTGGGCCTCAGGTTCAAATCCCAATCCTGACCCTCTGCACCCCCTGTAGAGAGGAGCAAGGAAACCCGTTTGCAAGCCAGGGTTCAAGAGGGCATCTACACTGACCTATACAATACTGGTTGTAATGGAGTTGCACAAGTGATCCGTTGGGCTCGACTGAGGACAAAACCTTTCCCTTCTGTACTCTTTCCACCATTTGAGATGTTGTCTTAAATTATAGTCTTTCACAACTTCTCTTTGCTTTTGCTCTGATGTTGTGCCATGCCTACTGCTATACACATCCAATTACACTGTTATGAACCTAATTAAGTCACCCAGGCAGAATATTTGTACAGTATTTGTGTTTGGGAAAAGAATTTAGAGCTAAGTAAATTTATACTAATAAAAGTTAAGTGCACTTACACTAATTTGCGGAATTCAGTAAGCCGCTGTTCAACACCATGTGAATAATAGTAGGCCGACTGGAAGCCACTCTTGAATGACCATTTTAGCTGCATTACCCATGCAGTGGATGCCACGAGGAGGTCATTGCCAGAGAAGGCAGATCGTGCAAGAGACTAGCTGGAAGGGTTGCGGTCTTGCCGCAGCTTCACAACTGGCTGGCGCATGGCAAGTCAAATCCCAGCAGCAGCTGTGGCCTGCGGAGCGTGCAGGGCCACAGCGGTGCCTTTCACGCTCTTAATCCCCGGCCGCTGGGCTGGCCCATTGCACTCAGCATTGGCCACAAGACCCAGCCCGCTGAAGGACGCCTTTGTAGTGCACCCCGCACACCTCGCTCGTGCCTCGTTAGCTGGATAACGGACAGCCACATCTGATTGTAGCGTCAGACGGCTTGGGTTACGGCTCCGTGGTGATGGCGATGCTGGGCCTACAGCTCAGGTCTTCAAACAAGCGCTGTGGTTTTTGTAATTGTGCTCTTCAAGCGGGCACTTCATTCCCGCATTATGTCATATTAAGCGGAGATTCAATAAGCGCTGATACGTTGTTATTGTATACAATGTGGAGGCTTGTTGAGGAACTGGAACATAGAATGGATCAGGACGTAATAGAACAAAAGGAACAGTAGACAAAGAGGGGGGAAACACAGCAACAGCAGGGTTGAGGTACAACATAGAAGGAGACTTGGAGAAATAAGGGATGTGGGGAAGAATAAAAGAAAGGAGATAAGATGGGGTGAACAAGATGGATACAGCCGCAAACTGTCAGGAAGGAAAAACTGGAAACTTGGAAAGAGGTGGCATTCAGAAGGGTTAAGGGGGTAGGAAAGATCATGGTTGTGGATTGGGGGGGGGGTGATCTGAGATGGTGGTGAACAGCCGTGTTGAATTACCTGGTGGGAAGAATGAGATTGAAGAGAATGTGGAAATTGGTTCCACAGGCGAGAAAAACAAGGAGAAACGAATGAGTGGAGATGAACAGTGATTCTGTATTTTGGGAGTTTCACCAGAAAAGGGTTGATGGTGCACTCTCCAGAAACATTGGGGGAGGGGGGAGAAGATCACGGAAAGGGCAGAGGGTGCAAGACCAGAAAGGAAGCGGTAGAAGACAGAGAGACCACCGACCCGGATCGAGCATGACGTGTTTGTTAACAAAATAAAAATTAGACTTTGTAGATTGGAAATAATTTTCTTTTTTTTTCCCCTAAATCAATTTGGCTGCTTGACCTTAAGGAAAACCTTTAGAAAGTAAGTTATACATGCTTGGACCTTTTAGATGAAGTGTATCGACATTGATTCTCAGTGTGTATGCGTCATATCATGCTGTAAGTGTCCAGGTGATCATGATTAATCTGCAACACAGGTATGAAGGACTAAATGCCCTTTCTCTGTGACCAAGTCCCTTCTGACTTCACCAAGCAAGCATTTTTTTTTTTGTCAACAAAATCTAGGCTCAAGGAAGAGCAAGGAAAGAGTTAAGCCCCTGTCTGACCGTTGAATCAACACCAGGTTGGTTGACTCAGTCTGTCATCCTTCTCAGGTTGGCAAAATGAGCACCAGCGAACTGGTAACAGTGGCACTGCATCAGTGGCACAGCCAGAAAATGATGCAGTTAAGCAGCTACAGGCTGCATACGAATAAATTAATAATCTTTACTCTGACAAGTTCATGTTGTTCATGGAGGATTTGTTCATGAACAAATCGTGATGGCTGATATGAAACAAACAAAAATGAATGAAAGAATAAACCAGAAAAATTCTGCAAAATTCTTTCTATCGAATATAACAGTGGGTGCTTTAAAATAACTCGCCATTATTCCTCAGTCCGACCGATAGGAAATCTTGGCTTTGTACTTTCTGGTCTGGCTTTAATACGTGACTTTCGAAATCCGCCCCAGATTGCTCGGTAGGCACGCACAGAAACTCCTTGTAATGAAGCAAATTGAGGTGGCCAAGACATATTTCATGCCTCCCAGATAATGATTGTCGAATGAAACGACCAAAAAAAAAAAAACTTTTAAAGAAGCTGAATGTACTTGTAAGCGTACCTGTGAGAAAGGTGTGTCCCTCTGCACAATGAAACAGTTGGAGAACTTCCTGATCAACTCGTCCAAAAAGTTGATATGTTGTAGTTCATATTGCGAAAAGTTCCGACGATGTAGGCCACAAGACCCTTGAGACCTTTACTTGAGTAAGACCCTTACTTGAGACCCTTACTTGAGTAAGGCCGAAGGTTCATAGATATTTATCGTGTTTTTATAGTCTCGTGAGTCTGATTTGTATTCAGGAACAGAACGATTGTGGTTAACCATTTGCAAATGTCCACTCTTTTGTCTAAATGCTGAAAATTATGTTTAAGAGACGATTTGAATCACAGATTTTACACTAACAATGGCAAGTTAAAAGTGCCCTGTGAGCCAAACCTAATCACTGTAAACACACACACACACACACACACACACACACACACACACACACACACACACACACACACACACACACACACACACACACCATATGTGCAAAAGGCCTTATTTAGCATTCATACGTTATTTGAAAAGTCACGCATTGCTCACCTGACTATAAGTTGCCATCATGCAGGTACGGATGTTGCAAGGCTTTCTTTCTACGAATATGCTTTCTTGATAGCTGATGATTCATTATGGACTGCTTCGGCACCCTGTGATGGAGTACAGATGTGCATTAAAACACCAAGATCTTCCATGAGCCTCGCTCTTGTAAAGAAAAAAAGAAAACAAACAACATTTTAATGCTTAATCCTGACAAAAAAAAAAAAAAAAATCTCTCTCTCTCTCTCTCTCTCTCTCTCTCTCTCTCTCTCTCTCTCTCTCACTCTCTCTCACTCTCTCTCTCTCTCTCTCTCTCTCTCTCTCTCTCTCTCTCTCTCTCTCTCTCTCTCTCTCTCTCTCTCTCTCTCTCTCTCTCTCTCTCTCTCTCTCTCTCTCTCTCTCTCTCTCTCTCTCTCTCTCTCTCTCTCTCTCTCTCTCTCTCTCTCTCTCTCTCTCTCTCTCTCTCTCTCTCTCTCTCTCTCTCTCTCTCTCTCTCTCTCTCTCTCTCTCTCTCTCTCTCTCTCTCTCTCTCCAAGGATGCCTGCAAGGACTGGGAGGTGATAGGTGAGAGTAGGGTGAAGGTATCCTCTGATGACCCTTAAGGAAGAGTTGAGGTGCATATCCACCTTCTTGGTGTGGTGGATCCTCCCACCTCCTTCCACCACATGCACCAAGTCAAGTGTTGAGATGCGTAAGGTCATGAAATCAGCAACGTAGTTGTGGCCAGACAGTCTGTGGATGAGGTTAATTCAAGCAGTTGTTGTCCCTGCCAGCTTCATGCATGCTGCCTGAAGGTCAGGAACCAGTACATTTGCACGCCAAAGTAGATAGTAGCTTGCCTGAGGAGAAGCCAGATGGTATTTAGCTGGACTTTGAGCTGCCTGTCTGTGTTACTGTTCTGAAAGTGTAAAACACAGCAGAATGACTTCTGCACATTGAGACTTAAGCATCATTGATGATAGTCACATTCCATAGAAACAAGGTCTCAGCCTTATCAAGTCCATGAGAAGCAAGGACTTCCTCAATGACGTGCTCAAATGGAGGAAAGCAAGGTCATCAGCGTAGGCAAGTTTCGTACCTGTTGTCTCAGGGAGGCCTGATATGTACATGTTGAATGGTAGGGGTGCGAAGACTGAGCCTTGTGGAACGCCAATCTTGAGGTTGTGGATTCTGATAGTTTGTCCGTTAAGGTTGACTGAAGCAGCAGTTGAAGATCAAGACTTGAATAAAGTGGACTCGGTGGTCGTCCAGCAGTATCTCGTGCAGCTTCAACAGCAGGTCACGGTGCAAGACTGTGTCATATGCTGAAGACAAGTCAAACAAGACAGCCCCACATTTCTGGTTTAATTCAAAGGCACTCAGTAATGGCAGTTACAGCTATAATCTGGTCTTCCGTACTACGATTCTTCCTGAAGCCTGCTTGTTCTGGTGGGAGAGCTACCTGAACAAGTGATTCTATCATGTTACGGATAAGCCTCTGAAGGACCTTGATTGGGACAGACAGTGGAAATATTGACCTGGAACTCTTTGAGATGTCTGGGCTTGTTATGATTTATGGTGACTACAACAATGGCCCTCTTCCAGAGCTTTGGAAGTGATGACAGGCAGTAGAACATAAAGCACTTGAGCTAGAGGAGTCGGCTCGTGCTGATGTATTTCAACTGCTCTGCATGAATGTTATCAGGTCCGGATGCTTTCCCACATTTCAGGCTTTCCAGGGCAAACTTGAATTCCTCTGTACTGAAGTCCACAGCCAATCCACAGTCAGCAGATGGTGCTGTCCGGAAGTACTTCAGTTTGGCATTTGCTTTGCAGGAAAATGCTCTGTCTGGGTTGAGGTAGTGGCCATTGCTGATGAGGGTTCTTGCGATAAAGTCAGGTGATAATAGGTATGCTGGCTTCTTTGCTGATCTACCAGAAAGGTGGTTTGGCATTTTCCATGCTCTCTGGCTGGAGTGAGCGAAGTCGATGGTTGATACTGTTTCCTGCCATCTGGATGTGTGGGCCTCATCTCGTCTTGACTTGTGTTAGGCAGCAGCAGCACTTGTCTATTCATTGGTTGTGGCAGTCTTGACTGTGTTGTGCAAGTACTAACATTTAGGATCCCATCCAAGGATATATACTTTCCAATAACCTCAAAGAATGCACCTCTTGGAAATTGCTATGATAGATTAGTAAAAGGCAGTGTAGCTGGTATCAATATCTTCAGAGTCAGGAGCAGGGAGGGAGTCCACTGTTTCTGATGTGAGATCATAGTACATCTCCCAATCAGCTTTTTTGAAGTCCTGAAGCTTAGCAGGTAAGTTATTTGTGGGAGCATACTTGATGAAAACTGGGTGGTGGTGAGAATTTGGGAAGCGTTACCCTTCCACCAGGACAGATCAGCGTTGATGTGGGAAACCCAGTGCCATGAGTAGAAAGTCACTGGTCCTCGACAATCAAAAACAACTGCAGGTCAAATTGGGAGGCCCAATCACACAATATTTTTAAGTCAGTTGATGAGTAATTAAAGCCCCATTCAGAATGTGGGCTGTTGAAATTGCTGGCAATAAGTACTGGACATTCTTGATTCTTGGGGTCGATTCTTGCTGTGGAGCAGAAATGGGGGTGGCTGATACACGATGGAAACATTCAGGCCCCGAACATGAAGATCTTCCATGATTATCAGTCTTTGGATTCTCGGTCTTCATGGGGTGCCACCAAAGACTGATCAATCTGATTTCTGAATTATACTCTGGCACTGAGAGTGCTGTGAGGTGTGGTGGTTCCATCTCTGACTTATTTCCAGTTGTCGCTGGAGCTCGTCAGGAGTGTGTACTGGCCCCGCCAATTCTCAGTGCTTGTATGGACGGGATTCTGGAAAGAATGTCAGAGAGATCAAGTTGCAGTCCATCATTTTGGGAATGTGAGGATCTCTGGCCTTGATTTCGCAGATGATTCAGTTATATTTGCAGAGATGCTAGATATCCTTATGGGGGCACTCAGGGTGCTGAATGAGGAGTCAGAGCCACTGGAATTATGGGTTTCCTGGGTCAAAACTCAAATCTAATATTTCAATAATATCCTGGATGCTGTTATCATGTCTGTTCCTGTTTGTGGTGAGGATGTTGAGGTCAGAGAGAGATTCACTTACCTTGGCAGTGATACTCATGTCTCCACATGTTGTAAGCCAGAGATCGATAGACATCTGGGTCAGGCCTGAGTAGTCATAGATTCACTGGATCATGGGGTGTGACACTGTTGGTTCCTATGCAGGAGGACGAAAGTCTAAGTCTTTAAGTTCTTGGTGCTTCCAGTCTTGCTCTACAGATGTGAGACTTGGACTCTGACCAAGGATCTGAGATGGAGACTTAACTCCTTCAGTACCAGGTCTCTTCAGAGAATCCTTGGCAATCGCTGGTCAGACTTTGTGTCCAACGAGCGGTTGCTGTGAGAGACTCAGATTAGATTTGTTTCCTGCATAGTCCGTGAATGTCAGCTGCGGTTGTACGGACACGTGGCTCGTTTTCCTTACACTGATTCTGCTCACTAGATTCTTTCAGTGAGGGAGCCTTGTGGGCGGAGGAGGCCAACAGATTGACCACATGCAACATGGTTGCATCTGGTTGATCGGCATCTCAAGGAGATGGGGATGGACCAGGCATCTGGATGGGGGATGGCCAGATTGAGGTCCCTGGAGTACCGGCGGAAAGTGGACGCCGAGAGAAGGGTGGAGTGGGGAGTGGAGAGAGGCAGGAGGGGAGAGGAGTATGGGGGAGAAGAGAGAGGAGACAGAGGTGAGGAAGGTAGGGGAGAGGGAGTTGGGAGAGAGTGGGGGAGTGGGGTATAATCAGGGGAGAGGAGAGAGGGGGTGAGAGTGGGGATGGAGCAGAAAAGAGAGAGAGAGAGAGAGAGAGAGAGAGAGAGAGAGAGAGAGAGAGAGAGAGAGAGAGAGAGAGAGAGAGAGAGAGAGAGAGAGAGAGAGAGAGAGAGATAGAGAGAGAGAGAGAGAGAGAGAGAGGATTGGAGAGTTGGGGATGGAGGGGAAGAGTGGGGGGGATGATGTAATCACCCTACGGGTAATGATGAATACAAGAGTAATGAAGACACTAGTGAAGAATATATAGATCATGAATATATTGAGTTTCGCCTACAAATCCAGGTAGATAGCGTCTGGGTGCAAAGCCAACAGGTGGCCCCAATGGTGGCACTGCAACATTAGAGTCATTATTGGAGACTGTCTCAGGGAGTGGTGTATTACCATCTGCAGCAACAATGTTGCTGTTCATGGACTGGTGAGACATCATTGGTGGAGATGATAAGATCACAAGACCAATACCAGACATGATCAAAGTGTCTCCAGATGATTAAATTGTCCTCTAATTTGATTGTGTATGACAGTGGCCTCTCATTTTGTGTACCTTCCCTGATAACCAAGCCTTTCCATGACCAAAGTTTCTCACAAACACCAGGTCCCTGATATTTAGATGGCTGTGCAGAATTTTTGTCATGATGAAGTCTCTGGCGCCGTTGATTTTGGTGCATGACCCACACCACATCAGGTCTTAGTCTAGTCATGTATGCAATTGACATTTCATCAGCAACTTAGCTGGTGTCATCCCCGTTTTAGTGTGGGGAGTGATGTGAGCAAAAATAAAACGTGATCGTCTTGTTTGAAGGCCTCCACCATTTATCTTATTTAGACCAGACTTGATGAAACTCATAGAGCTCTCAGAGAGAACATTTGAAACTCGGTGGTTTGGGATTGCAAATGTATGAATTATACCCTGCTGGCAGGTGAATGCAGAGAAGTCCAAACTCAAGAAATAGGTTCCATTGTCTCTAATGATTATGCATGGCAAACCTTGAGAGGCAAAACACAGGCGTAGCCTCTCTTTGGTAGCGTGTGAGGTTGCCGCATGTGTTACATACTCATCGATCCACTTAGTGTGAACTTCCATCACAACAAAGATCATACAACCTACGATGGGTCTAGCATCGTCGAGCTGAATCCTCTGCCCTGGCTCAGTGGGCCATTCCCATGCGTGCAGTGGTGCTTTAGCAGGGGAGATTTCACTGCTCTGGCATAGATAGAAATGTTTCACACTGTTCAATGTCGGAGACAAGGTGAGGCCACCACACATATTTCCATGATATAAAATCGAAAAACAAAAAAAATCTGAAATCCTTGTGATCCTGGTCTAAAATCCTTTAGCGCAAGTTAGGGGGGTAGCTAAAATGATAACTCAGCATACCTACAGCAAGCAGCCATTCTCAACACTTCGTTTATTCAGCTTGGTCTTGCAAGAATACAATTTGTGGTCAGCATCATGTAGAAGACTCCCAACCATGCTCAGTAGCACAAATTACCTTGGAAAGAAGTGGGTCATGCCTGGTGTACGTTCCGATCTGGTTATCATCAATTTGGTTGTCATTCAAAAAATCTATCATCAGAGATATCATGCTGCCAGGTTTTGGAGGGTCTAACACTTGTCCAAGAGTGGCAGACGACTCACAGCATCTGCATTTGAAATTGTGGAGCCAGGTCTATACACAATGCCATAATCATAAGCCGAAAGTGAAAGTGACCAGTGTATGATCCTAGGTGGGAAGACCTTTTATTTTGTGGTCTTTGCAAATCGTAAAATTTCGACTAACGATGTACTGATGAAATTTTTAAACCCCAAATACAATACCAAGTCTTCAATAGGGAATGAGCACATTTGAAAACCAACATACGTACAGTATGTCTTTCTTTTAACTTTTGCAAAGCTGATGACTGAAATATCCCATTTCCAGCTGATTCTCTTTTTTAATAGGCAATACAGTGGGCCAAGCATGGCAAAATATATTCTGGGATATACCTGCTGGAGTACTGCAGCATGCCAATGTAAGCCTTGATTTTGGAGTTGTTGGTAAGAACAGGGATGTCTTTGATTGCTCTGATCTTCTCTGCGCTGGGATGTAAGCCTTCAGCGTCAATACGGTGACCCAAATTGGTCACAGACGGAACCATGAACTTGCAGCTGTCTCTTCTATCCACAGGCATAGTTTAGTCAGAAATAATGCATCGGATACGTTCAAGGGTGTCAAGATGATGATGATGTTTGGAGTGGCCATTGACTATGATGTCATCTTGGGAAATGACAACGTGAGGTTCAGCAGCGTACAGGCTGTCCAGACAACATTGATTGATTCCTCGCACAGATTTCACACAAAAACTCAGACGGGTGTCGGGTGTATCTGTGGAGCCCCTGATGAAAGTTGGTGGTGAGATATTCTTTCGAATCCTCATCAAGAATAACTTGAACGTAGGTTGATCGCATGCCGAGCTTGGTGAAGTACAGCCCTCTGTTCAGTTTATCTTACAAGTCTTCGCTCCTTAGTATCAGATATTTGTCCAACGTGGAACATTTGTTGATCGACATTTTGTAATTCCCACAAAGGCATTTTGATTTGTCCGCCTTCGCAACTGGAACTACTGGAGCAGCCCAATTTGAGGACTCAACTGACTCAATGATACCCAGCTTTTCCAATCTGGCTAATTCTGCATCAACTTTTTTTGCAAAACGAGAGGAACTGATCATGCTTTGCAGAAAATTGGCTTCACATCGTTCTCAGCATTTAATTTGGCAGTGAAGCCCTGCAATGTCCCAAGTTCATCCCTGAAGATGTCCGGGTATCTCGTGAGGAGGTGCTCGATTACACTTGGAGGCTTGAAGCCTGTAGTCAGTGGAGGTGTTCCCAGTTGAGTTTGATAACATCTAGCCAGTTTCGTCCTCGTAGTGTGGGTCCTTCCCCAGGAATGACCAAGAGTTGTAATTGGTAGATGCTGTTCCTGTCGGTTACTGTAACATCACATGACCGATGGGCCTGTATTGACTCACCAGTATATTTAATGAGTTAGATCGGATACATGCGGAGGTTCAGATGTTCATAATATCCCCATAGGCTTCAGAAAGTTGCTTCACCCATGACTGAGACAACAGCACCCATGTCGACCTCCATTTCCACATTGCATCCAACTTTATCTACCAAACCAGGATAGAATCAGACAGGCTCCTGGACTTTGTATGGAAAAGGTCATACAACTGAAGACTGTGGCTGTTGGGGCTGTCTCCATCAGCCATGTCTTCCCGCTTATGCTCCGAGTCAAGGAGATGGAAGTAGATATCAAGGCCATGACTATGTTGAATAGCCTTCATTTTAGCCTTCAAGGTACATAAACCAAACACCAAATCCTTACCCTATTTAACCGTCTTTGAACATACGAGAGTAAATCACAAGTGTATAAGATATCTGCAGAAGTTTAAACAATATATGAGCTCTTGATCATGTGACCACATTTCAATCGGAGGGTTTTGAAAGTGCTAAAAAGGCAATTTGTGTTATACAGTGTTCAATTATACAATTCAAGTGAAATAAAATAAAGATTTTAAAGGTCGTAAAAAATATATCATTGGAAGTTTATCTCTGATAACCTCAGGAAAACACCTCTCTGATAACCAAACTTCCTTGACTTGATTAGAACATGGCTCGTTTTCAAAGTAAATGGTTCTTACCCTCACCCCCCCCCCCACCCCCAAAAAAGAAAGAAAATTACAATAATGGGAAAAGGTAAGATGAAAAGCAGAAGTACAGAAATAGGTCATTGCGAGAAACTTCTGATAGGAAGATGTTCCTTTTTTGGAGTGTGGCCTCCCCCAAGAGTGTGATGAAGTTAAGGGCCGAAACACTCCTCAACGTGGGGGGGGGTCCTCAATGTGGGGGGAGGGAAGACTCAATGAAGTCTTCCTCTGAAGACTTCCTATCAGTTTATGCTCCCAGTGGAATTTTTTCCACCATTGATGCAGTGTTTGAAACACCACCTTACTTAACACATAACATTAGTTATTCGTGGCTGTTGTTTGTGTCCTTTATGACATCCTTAAAAACAATGTTTCCTGTTTGGAATAATTTTCAATTTTGTTTGACTGCCAGATAGCTCAACAGCATTAAACAATTTTCTCACTCCTCTCTGTGCCTGCACGATCGGAACAAATTCAGAGCCAAAATACTGTTAAGCAACAGCTTCGTTTTCCGATTCCTGTTCCGGTTCGTATTCAAAATATAACTTTCAATTAAAATGAAGTTTTTCCTTGATCATAAATTGACTTTTGTAGACAGAAGTATAGACAGACAGACAGACAGACAGACAGGCAAAAGTGAAACAATTGCTTAACCCCCCCCATTTCACTTCACGTGCGCAGGGTAACAAGAAAAGGTAAAGCCCTCTTCTTCATCAAGTTGAAATTTTGGATCCTTCTTGTAAAGCTCTTGCACTTGCAAATTTATGAGAGAGAGAGAGACAGAGAGAGACAGAGAGAGACAGAGAGAGACAGGGAGAGACAGAGAGAGAGAGACAGAGAGAGAGAGAGAGAGAGAGAGAGAGAGAGAGAGAGAGAGAGAGAGAGAGAGAGAGAGAGAGAGAGAGAGAGAGAGAGAAACTGTTTACTTCTGGACAACCATGATACATACTTGTATACACACAACCGCTCCCACCTCCCTTTCGCTTCTCATCCATTCTCCCCCCCCCCCCCCACATGCTGATGTATCAAGTCTTTTCCCCCATAGATGTGCTAAGTACATTAAAACCAAGGTGCTTGTTCATATTGGGGCATGCTTTGAATTTCAGTAACAAATTGGCAAAATCATTACATTTTGGAAACAAGAGCACCCTTCGGTTTATCATCTGTAACCTTATAGTGTCTGTCGAGTGGATTAGGTTTGCTCAATATTGAACAGAAGTTTAGAATGTGTCAATTCTGTCATCACATCGACAGCAAAACCCAATCATTACATTTTGCTCACGTCATATATGTATATAATTATCTCTTACTCACTGGTAGGATTCCAGATTGAATGGATTCATTATATGACGAGTCCATACTCCTATCAGAGAGTGATGGCTGCAAACAGGCATGTCCCATGTCCCAAGGCTACTATCTCATCACTAGTATAGATTCACGAGATGTAGAGATAATTGAGTAGGGAACGAGTCAGGCTCAGTTGAGAGGATTTCAGTGGTTGAGGTTCTGGGAAGGAGGGATGAGATAGGAAAGCTCCGCTGAAAATAGAAGCAGAAGGTCGGCGCCTCCACTGCCCAAAATGCACGACAGGAGTGGGATGCAAGGCTCACGTGTCATTCCAACCCAAATGTAACATGCTTGACTTTGCCGACTTCGTCATGGCAGCCTCTGAGTTGGTGTTTCTTTTATGTCTGGCAAGAAGTAAATGGTATATTTAACATATTCCATCAGAGTTTAGAATAGATATTTGTATATTGCATGACTCAAACATCACAAATGTATATGGATCCTTTTCTCCATCCATTGGTGTGTGTGTGTGTGTGTGTGTGTGTGTGTGTGTGTGTGTGTGTGTGTGTGTGTGTGTGTGTGTGTGTGTGTGTGTGTGTGTGTGTGTGTGTGTGTGTGTGTGTGTGTGTGTGTGTGTGTGTGTTATACTGTATTAGATACTGTAATTGGATTACTGAGACAATAGGTGACCACAGGAAACACAAAAGAAAGGTGAATGTGTTGTACAATGCATTAGTATCATGATACCTTGATGTTTCACAAAGCATCACAGTTTGATTTCATACTGCCACACAGTTTATAACTATATTACACAATGTGTAAGCATACAAACCGTGTTTCCCCATTGTCTCGGGTCGCTCACCTGCATTTGATTTTTCATTTATTTATTTTATTTTATTTTTTTTCATTTATTTATATTTTCATTTGCGGATGCTTTCCGACGTTTCTGTGATTTTTAATGGTGTATCAGCTTTGATGGTCATCGGCACACAAAATTACCGTGCTTCCCAATTGTCTCAGGTCTCTCGCTTTCACTTATTTTTTATTATTCACTTATATTTTCATTTATGGATGTTGTCCGACGATTCTGTGATTTTTTTTTCCAGTGTACTGGCTTCAATGTCCATCCGCACGCAGAATTTCAGCTTTCCACATTACCCAGAAGGTACCGATCTTTACTATCAGTCAGTGAGTCAGTGAGTGAGTGAGTCAGTTGGTGGTGAGAAAGAGCTTTATTCTTAGATACAATAATTGTGCAAAAGTATCCTGGGTTACAATACTTCAACAGAGTTGATTGGTCACCTTTTTACTGTAATTTCCACATCAACCATAGTAACCTCAATATTGTTCATATCTCGACTGTGAGCAAGCCAAGCCATAGTTGTGGGTATTCCTTTGGCCTCTTTACTTTCCATATACTGTTTCACCACATTTGCTGTATAACTGGATCAAACCATTGTCTTGCTGGAAGGTGATCCCCTTCCTGATGGGTCATGTTCCTAAGAAACGCTCTGATTAATCAAAATTGAATGCCTCGTCTCCTCTTGTGGGTTCGTCTATTTATGCCACTCCAATGTTGGAGTAAGCGCCAAACCCTGTGTCCCAAATATCACTTGCAAAATCCCAGGGCGACATCATCACGCTGCTTTTGTGAACACTGTCGAAGCAGGCATATTATGTGATGCATAGCGTGGTAATGGTGGACAGCATGGCCATTTTGCTGCTCTTGGTGTTAATTATTTACTTTTTAATATTTATTTGGCATATTACAATGATGTAAAGGATGATGAACAATTAAGAAATTTTGAGGATGCACTACTAGCCTAGTGGATATGTGACAACTTTGAGAGGAATTAGAGAGTTGGAGAAGCCGAAGAAGGGTGTGCGTGTCTCTCCCACCCTTCCTCACTAAACTCGGTCCTTTTCTACATGTTTCTTGGGCATGGAGGAACGGAAATGGCAGCAAGAGATATCGGAGAAAAAGGGAATTTACGCCAGAGGCATGGGCTTGTGGGACACGGCAGAGAAGACACGATCAAAGAAACATGAGCTACTGGAGGCACGATTGCCTGGAAGAAGCCGACATCTTGTGACTTGTGGCGGTGTGCCTGCGAGGACGTGTGGTGCACTTTTTGCTGCAAGTATGAAACTTTGAAGAGTTTCTGAACCCCTTAATTGATTTCAGATATGAAGATGTCGCCGATTTTGTTTTCGGTGTTGTTTACATTTTGGAAGGAAATTCAAAGATGGATGCCAGGCCACACTTTGCACCACTAGTGGAATTCAGACATAACAACCATCGAGTTGTGATTAGTACATGATTTTAGGCAAACAGGCCTGTGCAGCATATATAAAAATGCTGCATAGGCTAAGTTGCCTATAAATATGGCTAGCATGGCTGCAAGAGGAGACCCCCTCAATAACCCCATCCACAGAGCATGTGTGGCCACCCATTGTTTTGATGAGCATGACACTGATATTATCCATATGTCATGGCCATCTCAGTCACCAGATCTGAACCCAATCGAGCATTTATGGGATATTTTGAAACGATTCCTGAGACAGCAATTTCCACCTCCATCAAACAGGTGTGAGTTGATATACTCTCTCATAGAAGAATGGTGCCTCATCCCTCCTGCAAAATTCCAGACACTGGTAGAAGATGACACGGTGCATAAAGGCCGTACTGGCTGCACATGGTAGCCCAACACCCTATAAAGTGACTTTACACTGTTGTTTCCATCTTTTTGTCCACTACCTGTATATAAATACATCGGAGTGCTCAATTATAACAAGGCATTTAAACTCAATAACTTGAAACTGTTTCTATTAATTAATGTTTTTATGATTGCAGATGGGCAGGACCATTGTTATCCCAAGTAGTGGTGGTTCTTAGAACTCCATGCTGGAGCACTTTTGCAATAGACCATATCAGAGACATACCCATGACATGCGCAATACAGCACAATGGATGGTCACTGCACTTCGAGCAGTCCAAAACAGCCTCATACTTTAAGACGATCTCCGGCACCACAGACCACAAACTGGTCCCTATGTATCTAATCCAAGAAAATAAACAAGAGACACTTCAGTGCCTGGCAGAGTGAAAACGCTCAGACTGTGGATCTGGGTACATCACTATGACTGATAACTTGGAAAGATTCCACCAGCTTGGCAACCTTCCAATGCACTTGAACTTGTCGACTCAATGAAGGCAAGGGGGTTGAACAGACTCTCAGGTTAAATAAAGCATCTCGATATAAATCATGCAGCCTAAAAATCAATTCAACCATGCTAAAAAGAGCAGAGAAGAAAGGAAAATTATTGAAAACGGACACTTCTACCTGGGAGCTCAACTAACTACACAAGAACAAAGGACACAGTCACTCTAACTGCAGGTACATGTTTCTTCTGTGAAGTGGAAGAACAATTAGGAGAATTTTGCAGGGCATCAACATTCCAAATAGATTATCATGTACAAAAGAGTGCACTTCAAGAGGCAACATTACTAATTCATTACTTATTTCTCACAGGCAACATTACATATTCCATCATTTCCTTCACGGTTTTTACCTTTTAAAGTTTTTATCATGTCTTTTATCTCAATTTTGTGAGTAGGAGTAAAAGATGATTAATTCAAATTAGTGTTCTTCAAAACATTGGCAAACAATCTATTTGCAGTTGGAATATGTTTTGATAAGTTTTGCCCAATATTTATAAAGTTGTCAATTAAATGCTCTCATAAGACATTTGTATATTCAATGAAAGCATCATTAATCTTCATTGATGCATTTTAATTACCTTTGTTTTTTTCTTTTCAAACACTTCATTTGTTATTTTCCAAGGACGATTAATATCATTTTGACATTCAGTTATTTGCCGAGTAAAATAATCCTTTTTTTGCTCTTCACAAAACACTTGAAAGCATATATCTATTTTTTTATGTACCTTTGATGAAACTGATCAGTTGGATTTGGCTAACTGATCAATTTTGTCAAAGGTTTATTTAGAATACGGTATAAATTATTCTTCTGATTAACTGACCTCAGTAAACATTTTGTAACCCATGGGGACTTTGGTGTTTCTTCTATAACTAGAAGCACCCACTCCTGAAGGGAGCAGCCAGGGGGGTTATGCTAATATCCTTATTCAAATGTGTAATTCAAAATTCCTCTACAAAACACCCCTCGCTGCATAATTTAAAACACCTCACTGCACTGGAAAAACGTGGGGATAGGAAAACTGCACTGTAAATGGTGGGACTTATAATACCCTCTCCCACCTGGAGCAGCACGACACGATACAAATTTACATAGATAATTTGTGTGCCCCTTCTCTCTAACCCACCCCCCCCCACGACCATCGGCAAAGATAAAAACACCCTTGTGCATGATTTGGGGTCATGCTGATGCGATGTAGCAAGTTTAGATGGAATTGGCCCAGAACTGTAGGAGTCATCATGTGACAAACACACAAACACACACAAAAACAAACACACACTGGTCTATGAATTGTAGTAAGGATTTGAGTTGTTCATAATCTGCAATGGTATGTTTTCATGATAAACCACGGTAAAACTTTCGATAAATTTGCCAAAATGTTCATTTACATCTGGTTTCTTAAAAACCTCAGACCAATCAACATATTTTAAACTTTGTTTAAAAACTTTTGAATAATAACATTATTCAATTTGCATATATAAACCTTCAGGTAATAGTTATAGTGTTTACTTAAAATACTGAGTGTATAAGTAAAACTTTGAACGTGATCTGTTATATCTGACAGAACAATACCTGATTCTGGATATAGTTGAAAATTAGTACAATTGTTATCAGTAAGTGTAACAGAGTTATCAGCAATTGTTATCGATTAAGCTATGAGTGGAATATATGGTTATGAAAACATGTTCTCCAAAAAATCCTGTGTAAATGAGTTGAGAAGACTAACGATGAGATTGACATTAAAGTCATGCAAGAAGAAGCAATGTTTATGTCTTTAATATCAGATTCAACAACATAGTTTGTAATTTGTGAAAAGAAAATTGCTTTGGTTAGACCCCAGTCTATATATATATATATATATATATATATATATATATATATATATATATATATATATATATATATATATATATATATATATATATATATATATATATATATATATATATATATATATATATATAACACCTATGATAATGTTCTTTCAACCCAGATTATCAATTTCAAAAGAAATTGTTTCAATTCCACTAATCATATTATTTGATTCATGTTCTACATTATACTTGTAATTCAGAGAAATATACAAAACTTCTCCTCCCCATCTATTTTCATTTTTGTATTTTGTATACATAGTCGAGGCTTGTGGAACAGCTCGCATACAGCAAGCTCATGGAAGACTTGGAAGGAAGAATGCGATTGAAGATGATGTGGAAGTTGATTCCACAGATGGGATAAAAGAGGAACAAATGAATCAAATGAGAAAAAAAGAGGAACAAATTTTGCCAGTTAAAGTGAATGGTGATTGAGAAATATACAAAGATACTCCTCCTCCTCTATTTTCTCAGATGAAGTGAATGGTCATTGTCTGAGAACCATGTTTCAGAAAATCCAATAATGGAACAATTAAATCATTTTTTAGATCCTCGTGGAGGATCTCTAAGTCTTACTCACGTTGTTGTTCTTCATCTACTTCTTGTGGACTTTTTTGTTTCACAGCCGCCATAGTCAGAGGGTGCTTGAAACAGTTTTCATCGAAACTTGCTGAAACTTGGCATAGATATGTAAAAATTCCCTGCGCAGACAGTAACCATCTCCGATTTTGAAAATTTTGAAAAAATCTCCGATTTTGAAAAAAATAAAAAAAAATTATCTCCAAAACTAGGCAAGCTTTTTGAATTCTGTTTGCGGGAATCGAACAGGGCATAAGCAGAGATGAATTACCGCACATACGATACATCACTATGACGTCATATCAATTTTTATGACATCATTCCTATTTTTGACATTTTTGTTGCACAACTCAGAGTTTTCATCGGATCTTTGGGAAACTTGCCATGTATATGCAGAAAGCCCACACGCAGGCAGTAACCATCTCCGATTTTGGAAATTCTTCCTAGAAAAAAAGTTGACGTCATAATATCGCCACTAATGGAAATCGCCAATACCATTATCTCCGAAACTAGGCAAACTGTTTCAATTTTGTTTGCGGGAATCAAGCCGGACATTGGCACAGATAATTTATCGCAAACCTGATACATCACAATGATGTCATATTCGTTTTTATGACGTCATCATGAAGATGACGAGGATCTCAGCTCATTTGAGCTTATTCCTAATAACATACACTTAATTGTTCAAGATTTTTATTAACATTGCGTATTTTAAAATGTAATAAAGAAAAGCCATTTTTATGATTTAGCTTACATTTTTCAGCAAACAGCTTTTCAGTTTGATATTGAAAGGAGATTTGAGGAATAGTGTAATTTGTATCAAAGTTATATTGAAATTCAACCATTGTTGTGTTAAATAAATGAGATTTTCACATCGTGGTTACAATTCCTTATCGGGACATCACCATGAGATACCATATTCATGGTCACTCATCTGCTTCCAAAGTACGAAAAGGAAAATTATTCATGAATGACAGATTCAACAGGAATCAAATACTGACTGTGGAAGTAAAATACCTTTGCCCACATCATTTTACCATGCTGCCATTACCTGATTCTTTCTGTGTAGTGCCTGTAAGCCTTATTTTGATGGGTTGACCTTCATTCTTCCTCATCTTGAACATGATCTTTTCCATTTCCAAAAGTTGTTGCTTTAATACTGGTGGTAAATTGACGTTCACATTGAAGGAGTCTCACATGTTGCTTTGAATTTTGCTTCCTTAGAAATGCAGTGAAAATAGCACAGCAATCAAAGATCATTTGAAATTGAATTATGATCGGACTCAGGTAAAGAATTTGGTGGCCTGCATCACCTGGTCTTGTCATTCAGGCAAGTGAAAGGCATTGACTAAAATCATCGAAGCAATCATGATCTATGTAATATATGAGGTTGTCTTCTGCTTCCCTCCACTTCCCAGTGAAAAAGCAAAGTTTTGTCCCTGGGTTGTATAGTGCTTGTACTTCCTTGGCCCATTTCTGTCTTTCCTCCAGGTAAGTCTTTGAGAGAGCATAGACGATTTAAAAACCCTCTCCACTGAGAACCATTTTTGCTACTTTCATGATTTCCACTTTGTGCAAGTGGAAAGCATTTTCACAAAGATGCAGCATGGTCTGATCTTGCCTTTTACACTGTCATGATGGGCACTGTCATTCCAAATTTGTTTTGGAGGATTTCCTTGGCAATCCCAATACAATCATCTGCTTGATCCTCACAGCGAGGGAGTCTCAAAGGGCAGAGGAGCTCCTTGTTAGCCAACGGCCATCCATATCTAGTGCCCAACTGTGTCTGCGGACGTCCTCCTGTAGTTGGGTTACTTTTTTATTAGGAGGTTGGTGGCAGGATTTGCACTCCGGCCACCGTAAAACCCTTTATTCCCTAAAACACAAAAACGCAAAAAAATCTGAAAACCCACTCCGTGGGAGTACCTCCTGTGCAGCTTCTCTTCGCAGGGCAGCTCACCGGATGACGGGATTGGGGCAAAGTCTTCGGAACCCCCAATCTTTGATGAAAGGAGGGAAACCACGGGGTAACATCCCTAGGTCAGATTGCGGGAGAGTGTGTCGGAGTGGTGCTGAGGTGTCGTCCACCAGATGGCGGTCTCCTTGGGTTAACCTGAGGCAGTCCCTTTCGGTGGGTGCCTGGAATGTCTTGTCCCGAAGAGAGGATGATCATCTGTCTCTGTTATCACCTGAGCTCAAGAGTTTGGACAGAGGTATTGCAGCACTCTCTGAGGTTCGGAGACCGGATTGCGGTGAGATAATGCTGGGTGGTTACACCTACTATTGGTCTGGTCACTCTGATGGTTACCATACTCAAGGAGTTGCTGTAGCAGTGTCCAATAAGCTGACCCCAATGATAATTGAGGTAACACCCATCAATGAGCGTATAATGAGACTCAGGATTCGACACTCCTTAGGTGTCATTTCCCTGGTCTCTGTCTATGCTCCGACTGAGGCGAGTGACCTCACCGTGAAGGACACATTCTACGCCACGCTCGAGTCTGTGGTTTATCAGTGCCCCAGAGGAGATACACTTCTAGTCTTGGGGGATTTCATTGCATCGACTGGAACTCATAGGGATGGTTATGAGGTGTGTGTTGGTACCCATGGGTCAGGAACTATGAACCAGAATAGCACGAACTTCCTTGACTTTGCAAGAAGTCATGGACTTAGGGTGGCTGGTTCATGGTTTCAGCGCCCACAAGCTCATCGCTGGACTTGGTATTCCAACGCTGGTGGTGTGGCAAAGGAGATTGACCATGTCCTCATTGACGGTCGCTGGAGGATGATCCAGAACTGCAGGGTCTACCGGAGTGCTCAGTTCCTCAATACTGACCACCGGCTTGTTGTCGCAACTCTAAAGGTGCACTTTTAATCCTGGAGAATGGTACCATCCCAGCCTAGGCTGGATGTTGGCAAGCTCAGGGATGAGAGAGTAGCTGAGGAGTTTGCGAACACGATGAGTGGACATTTGGGGAGTCTGGGTGCTTTGGGGGGTCCTGAAGAGTTGTGGAGTGCCTTGAAGACCACCATCCTTGATGTTGCCAGTGGATGTCTTGGAACTCACCGCAGGGCAAAGAAGAATTTTGTCTCTCAAGGGACACTGGATACCATTGACCAGAGTCGCAGGGCCAGGCTGAATGGCAGAGCTGAGCTGTTCAGGGAGCTGAGGTGTAAAACTGTACGTGCACTGAGGGTGGACAAGGAGGCCTATATGCGAGGAATCTGTGAGGGGGTAGAGCATCACCTGTGGACAGGTGATTCTCGTCCCACTTACAGGGGAATTCGCACATTGCGTTCATCCAAGCCCATCCCTCGGAGCACTGCAGTTTGAGCAGAGAGTGGTAGGCTCTTGACAGAGGAGTCTGAAGTGAAGGCCCGCTGTGCCGGTTACTTTGAGCAGTTGTACCAGGCTGATCCCCCAGCTGTCGAGTTGGACATTAAGGGTGTTACAATCCCTGTTGCTGACCCTCCAATCAACTGTGGTCCACCTTTGCTTGTGGAAACACAGGCTGTGGTGAACCGCTTGAAATGGGGTAAAGCTTCAGGGATCTGTGGCATCCATGCTGAACTTCAAGACTGGTGGAAATGCTGCACTCGTGTCATTGCATGCAGTTTTGTGCTCTGCCTGGAACACAGGCATCATCCCAACTGATTGGAAGAGGGGCCTTATTGTCCCTCTCTGGAAAGGGAAGGGTGATCGCCAAGACTGCAACAACTACCGAGGGGTGACGCTGCTCTCAGTGCCGGGCAAGGTCATTGCTCGGATAATTCTTGATAGGGTTCACCACCATCTGCTTGAGCACCAGCGACCAGAGCAGTCAGGCTTTACACCAAAGAGGTCAACGATTGACCGTATCCTTGCACTTCGTGTCCTCATCGAACGCAGACGAGAGTTTCGGCAGGGGCTGCTTGCAGCCTATGTTGATCTCTGTAAAGCGTTCGATTCAGTGAATCGGGATGTCCTCTGGAGGATTCTTGGTCTTCGTGGGGTGCCACCAAAACTGATCGTTCTGATGTCTGAACTCTACTCTGGTACTGAGAGTGCTGTGAAGTGTGGTGGTACCATCTCTGACTGATTTCCGGTTGTTACTGGAGTTCGTCAGGGGTGTGTACTGGTCCCCACACTTTTCAGCACTTGTATGGACTGGATTTTAGGGAGGATGTCGGAAATATCAAGCTGCGGTGCAACGTTTGTGAATGTCAAGATCTCGGACCTTGATTTCACAGATGATGCAGTCATCTTTGCAGAAACTTTAGATATCCTTTTGGGGGCCCTCAAGGTGCTGAATGAGGAGTCGGAGCCGCTGGGATTATGGGTTTCTTGGGTCAAAACTAAGATCCAGGCTTTCAATGACATCTTGGATGCTGCTGTCCTGTTTGTGTCTGTTTGTGGTGAGGATGTTGAGGTCATGGAGAGATTCACTTACCTTGGCAGTGATATTCATGTCTCTGCTGGCTGTGAGTCAGAGGTCAATAGACATCTGGGTCGGGCCTGGGGAGTCATGGATTCACTGGATCATGGGGTGTGGCGCTGCCGGTACCTGTGCGGGAGGAGGAAAGTCCGAGTCTTCAGGTCTTGGTACTTCCAGTCTTGCTCTATGGATGCGAGACTTGGATTCTGACCAAGGATCTGAGACAGAGACTTAATTCCTTTGGTACCAGGTCTCTTCGGAGAATCCTTGGCTCTTGCTGGTCAGATTTTGTGTCCAACGAGCGGTTGCTGAGAGAGACTCGGATGAGATTTGTTACCTGCATAGTCCGTGAGCATCAGTTGCGGCTGTATGGACATGTGGCTCGTTTTGCTGACGCTGATCCTGCTCACCAGATTCTCTCAGCGAGGGAGTCTCGTGAGTGGAGGA
The DNA here is from genome assembly GCF_056783735.1 of Eptatretus burgeri. Taxonomy (NCBI): domain Eukaryota; kingdom Metazoa; phylum Chordata; class Myxini; order Myxiniformes; family Myxinidae; genus Eptatretus; species Eptatretus burgeri. The sequence goes on along the minus strand of NC_140961.1, from coordinate 76,517,558 downwards.
GGCCAATGGGCCGACCACGTGCCTCGTGGTTGCATCAGGTTGACCAGCATCTCAAGGAGATGGGGATGGGCCTGGAATCTGCCTGGGGGAAGGCCAGACAGAGGCACCTGGAGTACCGGCGGAAAGTGGACGCAGCGACGTGCTGTTCTGGCACATGCTCCCATTCCTGACCTGACCTTCCTCATCCTGAACATGATCTTTTCCATTTCCGAAAGCTGTTGCTTTAATACTGGTGGTAAATTTACGTTCACATTGAAGGAGTCTCACATGTTGCTTTGAAATTTGCTTCCTTAGAAATGCAGTGAAAATAGCACAGCAATCAAAGATCATTGGAAATTGAATTATGATCGGACTCAGGTAAAGAATTTGCTGGCCTGCATCACCTTGTCTTGTCATTCAGGCAAGTGAAAGGCATTGACTAAAATCATTGAAGCAATCATGATCTATGTAATATATGAGGTTGTCTTCTGCTTCCCCTCAACTTCCCAGTGAAAAGCAAAGTTTTGTCCCTGGGTTGTATAGTGCTTGTACTTCCTTGGTCCATATCTGTCTTTCCTCCAGGTAAGTCTTTGAGAGAGCATAGACGATTTAAAAACCCTCTCCACTGAGAACCATTTTTGCTACTTTCATGATTTCCACTTTGTGCAAGTGGAAAGCATTTTCACAAAGATGCAGCATGGTCTGATCTTGCCTTTTACACTGTCATGATGGGCACTGTCATTCCAAATTTGTTTTTGAGGATTTCCTTGGCAATCCCAATACAATCATCTGCTTGATCCTGATTTGATTCCTTTATTTCCACAAACTGAAAGTTGTAACGTTTGTAGAATCTCTCTGCCTTATTTATTTCTTCACATTGTTCTTGTGCTCCTTTTTCAGTTTATTAATTTCTTCCTCCATATCCTTCATTCTTTTTTCCAGCTTTTGTTTTTCAGCTGTACCTCGATCTGTGATGCAACGACTCATTCTACAGCTTTACCAAATTCACTTTCAACCCTCTTAAATATATATGTATATATATATATATATATATATATATATATATATATATAT
>NC_140961.1:76489005-76509005 GCF_056783735.1 Eptatretus burgeri | reverse complement strand
GCACAATACTTACAAAATCCATAAAACAAATTTCACCTTAAAAATAAATCGTGGTTGAATTAAATGACTAAATCTGTAAATCCTCTTCAGATTTCAAGTCAATCTGATTAAAATTGACAATTTTAGAAATTTGGCCTCTGTCGACTTTTTGGCCGATGTTGACCTCAAAAATTCTTGTTCATTGAACTGAAGGACCTGATACACAAGTCCTCTTCACACTTCAAAGTCCCTGGGATGAAAATTGAGATTTTAGAAACTCCACCCCTGTTGTTGACCTTTCGCTAATGTTGACCTTTTGTTTTCTGTTGACCTCCAAAATAATTTGTGCTTGAATTCAGTGACCTGAAATATAAATCCTCTTCAAATTTCTCGTCAATAGAAAGAAAATTGAGGATTTTAGAAATCTCATTTAAGTTGTGGACATTTGGGCTATGTTGACCTCAAAAATAATTGTTGGTTGAATTCAGAGACCTTATGTGCAAATCATGTTGTACACTACTCCTTCCCAATTCTATATCCAGACAATACATGATGTCATCGGCAGGCACCGAGGAAGGGAGTAGTCAGTTTTTATTGCGTTTGTTTGTTTGTTGTGCACCGCTCCTTCCCAACTCCATATCCAGGTGATGCATGACGTCATCGCCAGGTGCCGAAGGAAGGGAAGACTCAGTTTTTACTTCGTTCGTTTTCTTTCTTGTTTTCTTGTTTGTTTGTCTGGGTGATATCTCAGCCCTCCTTTGAGCTTGAAAGCTGAAGTTTGGGGACAAAAGTGAAGATGTACTTTGGCAAAAAGGTGATTTTTAATTTTTTGGGTTATTTAATTAATTGAATGATTAATTCATTATTATCGATTTATTAATTGCTTATTTACTTTATTTCTCATCCTGGCAATAGGTCAGTCAACTTTTGAGCTTGGAAGCTGATATTTGGACAGGACAGTGAACAAGTGATTTGGCTATTAAGGGTATTTTTGATTTATTAATAAATTGATTTTTTTAATTTTCAATTAATCACTTAATTTTCAAAAAGTTACAGATTCAGATGAAACAGTGGTGGTTTAGGTATGCTATTAGTTAATTTATAAAGATTTTTGTTTTTATGATTATGAATTATTTCTTTTAATTATGCAATTAATCAGTCAATTATTATACATCGCTCCCTCCCAATTCCGACTCCATGTGCTGCAAAGCGGCATCACCGGACACCTGAAGTTAAAGCTGAAGTATTTGTAATTACCCTCACCAAAGGAGAGAGTATTGTGTTTGGGTCCGTTTGTCTGTCTGCCTGTTTGTTTGTTTGTTTGCACAGAACGTTCATATTTTTCTCCGTAACTGCTTGTCGGATTGAGACGAAATTTTCACCATAGGTGTGACTACTTATATATAATGTTTTAGTCATAATTATAATGTCATAGGTCATGTGGTCATCTATATACTCTTTTTTCATAAACAGATTCAACTACTTCATTTTTTGTATTAAAGATAATTTTAAAATGATCCTTCACTACTATTGAACAAAATGTCATTTCACCTGATATATTAACATCCTTTATTTCATCAGGATTTACATGTTTAGGGTTGTTGAAAAAAATACAAATTTCTCCTTGCATATTACAGATGGGCTTATCTTTTCTTTCTAAAGCTTCATCCATAAGGTTTTTCTTTTTTTATACTTTTTCTTGTTTCATTGCTTTTTCTAGTTTTGAATATATTACCAGAAGGAGAGGATAAACTTTTGTTGGAGATACTTTAATTGATGTTCTTCCAGATATACTGAAAGCCCTTCCATGGAAGGAAATTGAAGAACTCATATTATTAACCATAATTGTTTTTCTCCATAGTTGTTATATTTATCTTTATTCAATTTTACATCCTTGACATATTTCTCAGTATCTTTTACAGATGAAGAGATTGATTGAAACTTGTCTTTTGTGTCTTGATACATTGTATTTATTAAGTGAAAAAGCTGGAGAATAAAATCGTTTTAAGCACAGATTCACCTATAAATTAAACGAAATTTTCATCAAGAAAATTGTCTTTTAAGCAAAGTTTTATTATATAAATATGGTGAATACAACGTACTGTAATATTTGTAATCATTAATATAAATGTTATAGAAAACACCTTCAAACCAACAAACACACATTCAATCTTTTCAGACAAATATCTCCACTTGACCAAGAAACAAAACATTGTGATTGATGTGATAATGATATTCTTTAAAAACATTTTATAATAAACACCTTCAATCACGCAAACACAAGAACAATGGAGAAAGGGAAGCTAAATTCTCCGTTGAAAACACTGATGGGGCATTTAAAGGGCATATAAAATAAGATTGTTCGTTTTCAAGACCCCGGACCATCTTCAATCATGGAAGCTGTTGATATGGTTAAACAAAGTAATGAAACTATAATTAAAAACACATTGAGTGAAATGAAAATTTTAAAGTTTTATATGGGAGTAAAATTGAATATGGTAAGACAAGACAATTAAACTACTCCCGATATGAGGGCAAACCCTCACTTTATCTCATCATTTCAAGATTTTGTAAGATGTGATGTTTACGATGAACTCCAGAGACAAGAACAAGATGTTGATAACACTGTAGTAGGTAGTGGATTTACAATGACAAAAATAATCTTTTTCGATGTACACATCTTAAAATCAGATCCTCTTGAAGCTTGTTCTTATATTGATTTACCAAAAGAGATAAAACTTAAGAAAGCGGTTGTTAATATTCAAAACAAAGAAAATAAATGTTTTCTATGGTCTGTTCTTGTTAACTTTCATCCTCCACAATGGAATCCTGAAAGGGTTGAACATTATAAGAAATACGAGAATACATTAAATATTAAAGATTTAAAGTTTCCAATGTGATTGAGAGATATTCCAAAATTTGAGAAAATGAAAAATCTATCTGTTAATGTATATGGATTAACGGACACAAACAAAGTTCAGATATTAAAAATTTCAAACAACTATAAAAATTATGAAACACACATTGACCTTCTCTACTTTACTTCAAAGGAAAAACCACATTATGCTTTCATCAAAAATTTCTCAAGATTAACCAGATCACAACTATATAAGAGAAAATGTAAAATGTATCCTTGTAAGAGATCTCAACTCCTTTCACAAAAAAGAACAAGTAAATCAACATTCAAAATATTGCAGTAATCATAAATCAACCGTAATCAATTTTCGAAAAGCAGCTTCAAAAATATCATTCAAAGATTTTAACAAATCTATAAAACATCCGTTTGTGGTATATGCTGATTTTGAAAGTATCCTTGAAAAGATAGATACTGTTTCTCCAAATCCAAATAAATCATACACAAATAAATATTAAAAACATACTCCTTGTGGTTTCTGTTATTATATCAAATCCTCTGTTGGTGATGAATACAAGTTAGAACTTTATAGAGGAGAAGATGCCTCAGAGGAGTTTGTCAGGCGATTGGATAAAGAGTGTATAAGACTAAGAGAAATAATTGTTAAAACCTATAAACCAATGTCAATAACAAAGGGAGAGAAAAAGGAATTTAGAAAGAACAGTATCTGTCATATTTGTGAGGAGAAAATTGAGGGAGAGGTCAAGGTGAGGGATCACTGTCATCTTACTGGTAAATAAAGAGGTCCAGCTCATTCCTGTTGTAATCTTAGTTACAAGCCTCCAAACTTTATTCCTGTCTTTTTTCACAACAATGCTCACTATGACACACATCTATTTATATGTATATTTATACACACATCTATTTATACGACCCCCGGAACTCAGGGATTAAACGTATAATCCGCACAGAACAACCGTCTGGGTGGCAGACAGACGGTTGTTCTGTGTGGATTATGCGGATTTACCATGTGAGACATAATCCACGGTGATGCTCATCATAACAGTCAGGAGGTGCTTTTGATGTATACATGTATATGTATATGTATTCACCATTTCATTGGTCTTGTAAATATGCATACAGTACACACTGGAGGTTATTAAGAGGGTGTATGGGTGGGGGAGTTGTAAAGGTCAGTAAGAGGGTCGACGGGTGGGGTGAGGGTGAGGGGTTGTAAAGATCATTAAGAGGGTCTCTGGGTGGGGGTTTGTAAAGGTCATTAAGAGAGTCTATGGGTGGGAGGAAGGTGGGGGGTTGTAAAGGTCATTAAGAGAGTCTATGGGTGGGGATTGTCAAGGTCATTGTGGGGGGGAGGGTTGGGGGTTGTAAAGGTCATTAAAAGGGTCTATGGGTGAGGGGTTGTCAAGGTCATTAAGAGGGTCTACGGGTGGGGGGTTGACCCCTCCCAAATAAGTATTTGATCTCTTCTCTGAAACTATGCCCACAATTAGTTGAAAACATCAAGGTTTTGAGTGATAACCATTTTCACACGAAACAACAAGTAAAAACAAGTTTTAACAGCTCGTAATTTGATATTTCTAATTGCCTTATATTCATAATGTTGCAAAATTTCAACATGACAGCTGTCTATTTGTTATATATATATATATATATATATATATATATATATATATATATATATATATATATATATATATGTGTGTATATATATATATATATATATATATATATATATATATATATATATATATATATATATATATATATGTGTGTATATATATATATATATATATATGTATATATATATATATATATATATATATATATATATATATATATATATATATATATATGTATATATATATATATATATATATATATATATATATATATATATATATATATATATATATGTGTATATATATATATATATATATATATATATATATATATATATATATATATATATATATATATATATATATATATATATATATATATATATATATGGGGTGGTGGGCTTAGGAACCCAGTCGGCTGTTGAATTAATACCAGGTGGGGTTAACTCGACCTGTCATCCTTCCGAGGTCAGCAAAAATGAGTGTCAGCATGCTAGTATACTGTGTCGGAGTGGCGACCCATCCAGAATTGTGCCCAATAGCCATGAAAACTGCTCAGGCAGCACCAATGCTCTGCACAGAGTATGGTCCGAATGGATGGATATATATATATATATATATATATATATATATATATATATATATATATATATATATATATATATAAAATATATATATATATATATATATATATATATATATGTATATAAAATAGATATAAATAGATATTGTTGCGGCCACGGGTACCGAGACACCAGCTTGTCACTCAGGGGGATTAATCCCCGGTTGTCCTCGGTAGAGCCGGACCTGGGGTGACCGCTCACAATTAACGTTGTGGTACGGTGGGTAGTTTTTGAACCACGAACGCCACCCAGTTAACCACGAGATCCAGTGTCCACTGTCTAATTATTCCGTTTAACTAGAGATCACGTGGTTACCTGAGTGGGGAGCGCGCCCTCGGCAAAACACCAATATTATCTGATTAGATTTTAATTAGGGCAGCCGAGCGTTTTACCGCTGGTGCGTGCCGACTATTTTTGGTCAAATCTGTGGTAATTACCTCCCAGTCTTTCTCGGTTCGGACAATGCTAGACCAATGGAAGGAAAGTACAAACATGGACAGGTTGGAAATCGCCAAATGATTTATTGATAATAAAATAAATAAATAAATAAAAAGTTCTTTTTCTTTTCTGAGGTAAATAAAGAATAAATTTCAAATCAAAATCAATCAAAATGCCAGGAAAGAGACAAAGAGCAGATGCTTATTGGGGGTTGACTTACAGCTAAACACAGACATGGGTACTCAACAGATCATTCAGGTGGTGGGGGGTGGGGAAAGAATCATCTCGCTCGCCAGAAAGTAGTCGTCTGTGAAGTGAAAATGTCCTGAAATGTGTGCGTGCATGTCGCGTCTGTCGCCAGCACCCAGCCTTGCCGTGCACCCTCTCGCGAATAGCCCTGAACGCCAGTCGACGTCTGGAGGGCACCGAGATAGTCTGTCGTGGGTTTAGACCCAAGTGTTGTTGGTGACCGACCCGTGCCTCACTTGTTGGCGGCGCTGCTCAGACCCATACGCGCACCACATGCTCACTTGCTCGCTTGCACAATTCCTCCTCCTTCTCCTCTCTGGCTTTCTTTCTCTTTCTTCTCTCTGCCTCCTCTTACTTCTCTCATCTCTTTTACTCTCACTTCTCTCACCCTTTTCCTCTCACTTTTCTCGCCTCCACTTTCCTCTCGCCTCAGAACAGACCTCCATTCGTATTATATCTGCGGACTGTCTAGGCGGCGCAGTGTCCGCCCCAAGCTCACCCCGCCTCACTTGCGCACGGTTACCATGACGACCGGTGCGCTCTCAAAAAAGGCAGGCATTGGAGCTCGCAAAAGAATGTTGCTGAGGGAAAATGTTGCTGAGGCTTCAGAACTCATGAAAAAAATGTGTGTAAACATGTCTGTCTTATGGGAAGCTTTTTTCTTTACAAGAGGTGATCTATCCTTTACCCTTCTCAATGCATCACATTTAAGATCCCATGAGATATGTGGATGGGGCTAATCTGAACATGCATTTAAGGAAATAACTGTCTGAGGACCTGGATGTGTGGATGCAATCATAAGCCCGGATTTTGAAATCCGTAACTATATATATATATATATATATATATATATATATATATATATATATATATATATATATATATATATATATATATATATATATATATATATATTGTTGTGGTTGACGAAATTCACAAACCACCATTCAGGTCCCGTAGGTGAGATATCTCTGTAAGTATATGTGTAGTTAGCCAAAACCCGTTGTTTAGAGGGAATAAATGTCATTCATTCGGGCTGCGACCCTTTTAGATAGTCGTTTTTCTTTTACTAACTTTATTTTGGACCAACCGCCATTACTACCACCACAACCACCACGAACCGCATCTCGACAACCACAGCCACCTTCTCCAGAACCGCCTTCACAACATCCACCTTCTCCACAACCGCTTTCACACACCAACCACCAACCGCAACGCCGCTTCACAACAACAGCAACGCCAACAGCCACGACCTTTACCGTCACAACTCGCCCTCGCAACCATCGCATCACCGCCATTCCCGCGCCGCTTGTGGGCACCGATACTGGACTCGTGCAGGGCGCGCACCGAGCAGCGGGAGCAAAAACACCAGCCTTTCCAAGAAATCGGATCAAGAATGATTCACGCCCACTTCTGTTCCGTCCTATCAGCGAGCGTGGGGCGATTTGGCCCCGCCTCCAGGCGCGTCGGAGTATAATTGCTATATGCAGATTCGCGGATCAAGAATGGTTCACGCCCACTTTTCCTCCGTCCAATGGGGGAGCGTGGCTCCGCCCCCGAGCCGTTCCTGATCCAAAAATCTGCATATGATTTCTCCTGTCGGACTATAAAGCGCCGAGTGCGGGGCGAATTTGGGAGAGTTGAGAAGAGGAAAGAGTTGAGAAGAGGGAAGAGTTGGAGAGTTGTGGCGGCGGCGAATTCAGAGAGTTGAGAAGAGGAAAGAGTTGGAGAGTTGTGGCGGAGGCGAAATCAGTCGAGAGAGTGTCTGTTGGGGTCCGGAGAGGCTGGAGAAGCCAAGAAGCTTTGTGGAGGTCTGCGCTCGTGTCAGACTCGGGGAGCTGCGGAGAGGGGAGGCCGGGAACGCGGTCGAGGTCGCAGTGGAGTCGCTCGTCGCGGGACCCAAGCCAGCCAGATATCCTCCACCCCCCGAGCATCAACAACCCCCCCCCCTGTTTCCCCCCGCGCTGAGATAGTGTGAGAAGGGGGCCCCGTTCCCACCCCATTCCAGGCAGTGCCAGCGAGGCCCGCGGAGTCGGGGCGCCGCCGCCATTTTGCGGCTCATCACCAGACGGGTAGGCTCGACGCGGTCTCGGCCCCAGGCCCGTCTGCCCCCTTGTAGTTGAGGGTGGCCCCTTTTTCTTTTGCTTTGGAGTATATGTGTTGTCGGCGCCGTCTGTGAAGTAAAACTGTGTAAGTGTTGCCGTGTGCTCGCGTAGTCGGTAGTAGATCTGCATTGTGTTTCTTTTGTTGCATTTGCTTTTTGTGCAGAATTGTTGTGTTACTTTTACATTTGCTTTTGGTGCATAATTGTGGTAATTGTATATGTGTGCTTTCCGTTTGCCGCGGAATAAATGTGCTTTATGTTGAACTGTTTCTCCCGTTTCGCTTCGTCTTTTCTCTAATTGAATCTCCATCTTACTTCATGTAAAGGGTTGGTCGTGGGCTAAATACGCCCGATAATTAATCGGAACCGTCGAGGTTGACGATAACACCGCTCGGTTATCCCGATAGTACGGAACAGGTCGCTTAAAGTGGCCCGTGTCCGAAGTCGACCTGCGGCGAGGTGCGATCGCCCGGTCTACCCTCCGTGTGGGTACTTAGGTAGGTCGAATTTGGCGAACAACCCTATCCCACGCGGGGGGGCCGATTGGCACGATCGTGGTGAGGCCGAAAGGCCCACCCGTGACTAGTTCCCGGCGTTAGTCCGAGAGGGTCACGACGGGATTGTCCGTCCGGTGGGCGACGTGCCGCGATTCGAGTTACGTGGCCGCCCGCATGCCGACGGGTGCGAATCAGCAACAATATATATATATATATATATATATATATATATATATATATATATATATATATATATATATATATATTTTGAAATGCAAAAGAAACTTACCACCTTTTAAACCTTCAAATATCAACAATAACACTGCGTGTAGTAAATGTGTGAACTTATTTGTGGACAATAGTGTCCTCACTGTCAGACAAAATGGTCACAGATGGTCACTTGAACCTTCAATGGTCACTTCATAGCACAGCTGTTGAACAGCCAGTTTGACTCTCAGTGATTAGCCAAGGGGTACGGATGATTTTAATGAGCTGCACATGATGTCTTGATATTGGCTTTGAAAAGGCCAGTGCAAAATGGGCATTTCAATCAACATGCCACGATTGTCAAGGGATCAACGGCAGTGTGCCTTGGGCATACTGCAAGGTGGATTGAGCTACCGTGAGGTGGCACGTCGCCTTGGCTGTTCACACCAGACGATATCGGCCCTGGTGGACAGACACCCTCCACAACTCTGCAGATGACAGACCTCGATCAGGGAGGCCAAGAGTCACCACTGCAAGGCAGGACAGGCTGATGGTCCTAAGTCAGATGGCTTCAGACATTGAGGACTGAGTGGGACAGAATCCAGCAGCAATCCATCCAAAGACTGGTAGGCAGTATGCGCCGATGATGCACTGCCTGTATCCAAAACAATGGTGGCCACGCACGCTATTGAAAGGGGACTGACATTGCACCCTGTGCTGTTCTGTACTGTAGAACAAACTTATGAGATGGTGTATCTTGGTCAAAAACTTGACATGTCATCAATAAAATGTCAATGTTTCAATTAGGAATTGTTGGTTTGTTTTATTTTGAACTGTTACAATTTTATTACATTTCAAACAAGTGGTAAGTTTCTTTTGCATTACAGTATATATACACATACACGTACATACATATACACATACATACATATACACATACATACATGCATATACATGGTGTCTGAAAATGAATATACCAAAAAGATCGTTGAATAATTTTGTTATTCGAGATACTAACATAAATTTTATATGAGTACATGCACTAAACATGTGCATTTTACCTTGTTTTGAACATTGATTGTTATTTTTGTCGGTTTCAGGAGAAACCCCATTATCTGATATAATGACAAGTTCTCAAGAGAAAAAAAATTGTGAGATTTGAACATGAATGTGGTTCAATTCAAGCCCATAGGCGTTTTCAGCATGAAATTAACAAAACAGTGCCTGAAAGACACTCCACACAAAGATGGGTGGATCAGTTTGAGGCTTTAGAATCTGTCATGAAGGGGAAATGTGCTGGAAGGCCAAAAATGTCAAATGAAAAGGCGAAAGCTGTAATGGAGGCATTTACCAACAGAATTAAAAAGTCAATTTGGAGAGCATTGCTTGAGTTAAACATTCCGAAAAGCTTTGTTCATGATATCCTTCATAAATATAATTGAGGTTTAAATGTTATAAAATGCAAACAGTTCATAAACTTCTCGAAGAGGATTATGAAGAAGTAAATGGAGTAAATATTTGACAAGAATTAATTGAATGGATGGAATGAAATGAACATTTCTTTTTTTAATCAAACCTCATTTTTAGCTCACCTGGATTTTAGTCGGGTGAACTGATGCGATCGAGCAGTGTCCGTAGGTGGGTGAGTCAGTCAGTCAGTCAGTAAACACTTCAGTCATTATCTCTTGAACCAAACACACTCTTTTGATGAAACTCGGCCGCAACCTTCTTATATTTGATGCCTAACGAAGGTCTTTGACCGCATAAAAATCTGAGTTAATTAAGGGGGTCTGTGGAGAGGGTGTTTGAGCCCCCATAATAGGTATTTGCTCTCTTCTCCAAAACTACACAAAATTTTGATGAAACTTGACAACAACGTTCATCACCTTTGTGCATCAGCTTGGGGGGTCCTCATGTGAAAAAGATGTACCCGAAGTTACCCACTGGAATTTTGAAGTTGACCACTTCCCTAAACAGAAAAACTTGGTTACCATTTCCATAACCCGGCAATAAGTGTGAAAATGGTGCCTCTTTTAGGGGTTCTGACGGAATTTGTCAGGCCAATAATTATTAGGGGTAGTGGAAATGAAAACGACTGTTACCTTACAGTCTTACACACTAGAAACACAAACTACCCCTCAAAATGTCGGTCTTGAGACCCTCTTTCATATGATATGCAAATTAGGTTCATTGGTTCAAGAATCAGGTCACTCGAGGTCAAAAGGTCACGAAAATTTGGGTCAAGTGAAAATCTGACCGATCTCTGATCACAGAACATGCCACATCCATATTTTACCCTCTCTGAGGGTCTATCCCATCACCATGGGTGCCAAGGAACACAATCATATGAATAAAGTGGAATTTGTTGCAATAAAATGAAAACAGCACAGAATGGAAAGCGGTCGACTTTCAATCTGATCACTTTTTGGCCACCGCTTAAACGATAAAACGAAAACGAACAATGGGACGTTTCAAAGCGGTTGGAGCAGACCTTGCGTTGGAACAGACTATCAACAGAGCCCAGAAAAGTGCATCAGGAATAATTGGAAGTTCAAGAAAGAAGAAGTTTGTTGCCAAGTGGGAACTGATATATCATGAGATGCTTGCCATCACAAACCTTCACAGAGAACTTGCTGGTATAGGTAGTTCCTCCTTTGAGTTAGAAGTCAACAGGTCATTCAGCAAATCGTGCAACCGAGTTTGAGGAGGCCAACATTCAAGCCATATTAAATGTCATAGAGAAGAATGAGAATCCCTTCCTCACTCCCCCAAAAGAGAAAATGCTCCACAATATCTTAACCAAGGAAGTCAAGTCAGAAGATATCAGAGAACAGCTGCTCAATGTGGAGAGAATCGGCAACGATACCTACGAGAAACTTCGTAGAGAAAGGTACATAGAGAAGACCGTTCGACTGTCAGACACGATTCATCGCACCAACCTTAAAACCTTCGCTGCAATCCGCAAGAATTCATTCCTACACAAAGGAAAAGCAAAACTCAACAAGCGAGAAGATGCTCAGATGAAACGTACACGAGAGATTGCAAAGAAACGAGGACGGACTATGGAGGAACTCCTGCAGTACGATGTGTGTACAACGTCTCCTCTCTTTAATGATGAAGGCCTAATGACCAAGTCAATTAAAAGTGAAATTGTCCATAAACTTGAAGCTCATCTCAGCGACCAGGACCCAAGAACACCGAGATTTGATGACTCAATGGGAACATGCTGTGTAGTTGATGTGATGGCAAACATTCGCAAGATCCAAACAAAGAGTTCAAAAAATGTTGGTGACGTCTGTGATGCCTTTCTCGGCTATGTTGACTCCACAGCAAAGGGTGCCTCGAGAATTGATTTTGTGTTTGATTCCTACATGGGAACGTCTTTGAAGGATTCTGAGCGGCAAAGGCGAGAGAAGAAGTCACCCATAGAACTGCATGATGTGTCCAGGGAAACCCCTCTCCCTCGAGAAATGGACAGGTTTTGGCCATCCAGTGTCAACAAAGCAAAATTTGAATCCCTCATTCAAGCAGAGGCGCTGGTACGGAATTGGAGTGCTCCTACGTTGGAGATTATAGTCAGTCATTTCTGTGGACCAGACAGCATCGATGTTTCATGTTGGTCCATGACATCAAGACCTGTAGAGGTTCCACAACTCAAGTGTAATCTCGAAGAGGCTGACATGAGGATTATACCACATGCAATGCATGCTGTTGAACAAGGTAAAAATCGGATCATAGTCCTATCGTCAGACACGGATGTGTTCATTTTGCTGATGTTCTACTGGAGCGAGCTGAATGCAAACGGCCTCGAAGAACTCTGGGTGAAGGGGATGGTGACTCGACAAGATACATTCCGATACATATCCTTTCAAAGAGGATCGGACGAAGTTTGTGTCAGGTTTTGCCCGCTTTCCACACACTAACTGGGTGTGACTACACAAGTAAAGTTGGAACCAAGCATGCTGCTCTAATAGCCAATCCAGAGATGTACTTGAAGGACTTTGTGGTGGCGACAGGTAACCTGGATACAGTAATTGATAAAGTAGAAGCCTATTTGACACATGTCCTTAAGAAAGCAGCAACGATGAAAACCATAAACCAGCTCCGAAGTCACAGGTATCATCATGCCAAGCGGTCATGTTTGGATGACCTGCCACCCACAAGTCATGCCATTCAGTTGCACATTTTGAGAGCCTACTTTGCGACAAAAGAGATGGTGTCCCTCCTCTTATCATGCGAACCCTCTGACCCAAGACAGTTTGGTTTCGAATTTATCGATGATCTTCTGGTCTTAAGCAGGGGGAACAATCCAATTCCTGAAGACATTGCAATCCACTGCACATGTCAAAAGTGTGGTACTCGGAGATGTCCTTGCCGCGGTTCTAACAATCCCTGTTGTACATTTTGCACTTGTCAAAGCGACTCGGAAAAGTCAAGATGTCAAAATATATTTGGTGTCGTCAGAAAGTGAGTGACTGACTCATAAGTTTATAGGCATTTCCAAACCAGAATCACATTCCACCAGTTGGAATGTGTTTACTTACTATGTTGGAGTGGCAATTTTTGTTTATTGTTTAGGCTCTATGGTGGTCATTAAGTACATTCCATTCATATCTGTAGTTTTTGTATCTATTCCAAAAAAATTGACCCTAATAGAGGACAAAAATATGGATCTGGCATGTGCTGTTGGGCATTTTCCACAGAAATTTTCACTTGACCCCAATTCCCGTGACCTTTTGACCTCTAATGACCTAATTATTGGCCCAATCTCAATAAAGGTAATATCACATGGAAGAGTCCTCTAAGGCAAGCAGCTTTAGGGTTAATTTGTCTATCTAGGGTGAACGGGTGTGACATAATAACCATTAAAGTTTCCCAACAGGAAATCATTTAAGCGGTGGCCAAAAAGTGATCAGATTGAAAGTCGACTGCTTTCCATTCTGTGCCGTTTTCATTTTATTGCAACAAATTCCACTTTATTCAGATGATTGTGTTCCTTGGCACCAATGGTGATGGGATAGACCCTATGGATGTGGCATGTTCTGTGGGGCATGTTTCAGAGATAGGTCAGATTTTCACTTGACCCAAATTTTCATGACCTTTTGACCTCTAGTGACCTGATTCTTGAACCAATGAACCTAATTTGCATATCATATGAAAGAGGGTCTCAAGATCGACATTTTGAGGGGTAGGTTGTGTTTCTCGGGTGTAAGACTGCAAAGTAACAGTCGTTTTCATTTCCACTACCCCAAATAATTGGCCCGACAATTTCTGTCGGAACCCCCAAAAGAGGCACCATTTTCGCACTTATTGCCGGGTTATGGAAATGGTAACCAAGTTTTTCTGTTACAAGAAGTGATCAACTTCAGAATTCCAGTTGGTAACTTAGGGTACTCTTTTTGCACACAAGGACCCCCAAGCGGATGCACTACCTGTGATGCACCAAAGTTTGTTCACGGCATTAAAAAAATAATAATCAGGGTCTAATGGAGTCTGCGGGGGGTTTAAGTGACTGTTGCTCCTGACGCTGGTGAGCTTCAGGATGCGGTCATATTTTTAGTGATGAGGCTACATTTCACACATCACACAAAGTTAATCGTCACAATTGTAGGAAAGGGTGAGAAGAAAATGAGCATGAATTGTATGAACACGAAAGGGGTTCACCTCGAGTAGACATCCGCTATCCCATGTCATGTTCTCACATAAATGGACCCTATTTCTTTGATGATTGCACTGTCACCAGCATTTTCTACCTCATCATGCTGTGCGAGTTCTTTATTCCACAACTCCAAGAAAATCCCGACTTGTTACAAAGAGCTATTTTTCAAAAGGATGGAGCACAACCTCACTTTGCTCGAATTGTTAAAGTATTTATAAATCAAACTTTGCCAGACCGTTGGATTGGTCGAGGAGGACGTATTAAATAGTCCGCACATTGACACGACTCAACACCTTTTGATTTTTATCTCAGGGGTTTTTAAAAAGTCTACACCAGTAAACCAAGGGACCTTGAAGAACTTAAACATTATTCTGTTGATGCTGTGTCATCCATCCCGATAGCTGTGTTGGAAAATGTTTTCTCAGAATGTGAATCTCGAATTAGATTGATTATCATGAATGATGGATAGCATGAAGAAATTTATGAATAATTCGAGAATATCTAAACAATAGCATAAAAAATTTAAAAAACGAAAACATACAAGTCAAATGCATGGAGTCACATCAAATTTTTGACAGTATCTCGAAGAACAATAAAACTATTGAACGTTCTTTTTGGTATATTTATTTTCGGACACCCTGTGTGTATATTCTGTGTATATGTATATATCTTCTTCTTCTTTCAGCTGCTCCCGTTCAGGGTCGCCACAGCGGATCATCCGTATGATCCGCATAGTGATTTGGCACATGTTTTACGCCGGATGCCCTTCCTGACGTAACCCTGGTCGCCTCTTACGACACAGGGATATGGTACACCTATTTTAACCGGGGTATACACCGGCCCAGTACACTGGTACTCATTTCACCGACCTCGGAAGGATGACAGGCTGAGTCAACCCCCTGGTGTATTAATTCAGTGGCTCAACGGGGCTTGAACTCAGGACCTTTTGGATCCCAAGCCGCTGCCCTAACAACTGCGCCAGCACCAGGCTCATATATATATATATATATATATATATATATGTATATGTATATGTATATGTATATGTATATGTATATGTATATGTATATGTATATATATATATATATATATATATATATATATATATATATATGTATATGTATATATATATATATATATATATATGTATATGTATATATATATATATATATATATATATATATATATATATATATATATATATATATATATATATATATATGCACACAGTGGGGAGAACAAGTATTTGATACACTGCCGATTTTGCAGGTTTTCTCACTTACAAAGCACGTAGAGGTCTGTAATTTTTTATCATAGGTACACTTCAACTGTGAAAGACGGAATCTAAAACAAAAATCCTAAAAATCACATTGTATGATTTTTAAATAATTAATTTGCATTTTATTGCATGAAATAAGTATTTGATCGCCCACCAACTAGTAAGAATTCTGGCTCTCACAGACCTGTTAGTTTTGTCTTTAAGAAGCCCTCCCATTCTCCACTCATTACCTGTATTAACTGCACCTGTTTGAACTCGTTATCTGCATAAAAGACAGCTGTCCACACTCAATCAATCAGACTCCAACCTCTCCACAATGGGCAAGACCAGAGAGCTGTCTAAGGACATCGGGGACAAAATTGTAGACTTGCACAAGGCTGGGATGGGCTACAGGACAATGGGCAAGCAGCTTGGTGAGAAGGCAACAACTGTTGGCAAAATTATTAGAAAATGGAAGAAGTTAAAGATAACAGTCAATCTCCCTCGGTCTGGGGCTCCATGCAAGATCTCACCTCGTGGAGCCTCAATGATCATGAGAGGTGCGGGATCAGCCCAGAACTACATGGCAGGACCTGGTCAATGACCTGAAAAGAGCTGGGACAACAGTATCAAAGAAAACCATAAGTAACACACTACGCCGTCATGGATTAAAATCCTGCAGCGCACGCAAGGTCCCTCTGCTCAAGCCAGCGCATGTCCAGGCCCGTCTGAAGTTTGCCAATGACCATGTGGATGATCCAGAGGAGGAATGGGAGAAGGTCATGTGGTCTGATGAGACCAAAATAAAGCTTTTTGGTTTTAACTCCACTCGCCGTGTTTGGAGGAAGAAGAAGGATGAGTACAACCCAAGAACACCATCCCAACCGTGAAGCATGGAGGTGGAAACATCATTCTTTGGGGATGCTTTTCTGCAAAGGGGACAGGACGACTGCACCATATTGAGGGGAGGATGGATGGGGCCATGTATCGTGAGATCTTGGCCAACAACCTCCTTCCCTCAACAAGAGCATTGAAGATGGGGCGTGGCTGGGTCTTCCAGTATGACACTGACCCAAAACACACAGCCAGGACAACTAAGGAGTGGCTCCGTAAGAAGCATCTCAAGGTCCTGGAGTGGCCGAGCCAGTCTCCAGACCTGAACCCAATAGAAAATCTTTGGAGGGAGCTGAAAGTCTGTGTTGCCCAGCCACAGCCCCGAAACCTGAAGGATCTGGAGAAGATCTGTATGGAGGAGTGGGCCAAAATCCTTGCTGCAGTCTGTGCAAACCTGGTTAAGAATTACAGGAAACGTCTGATCTCTGTAATTGCAAACAAAGGTTTCTGTACCAAATATTAAGTTCTGTTTTTCTGATGTATCAAATACTTATTTCATGCAATAAAATGCAAATTAATTATTTAAAAATCATACAATGTGATTTTCAGGATTTTTGTTTTAGATTCCGTCTTTCACAGTTGAAGTGTACCTATGATAAAAAAAAATTACAGACCTCTACGTGCTTTCTAAGTGGGAAAACCTGAAAAATCGGCAGTGTATCAAATACTTTTCTCCACACTGTATATATATATATATATATATAAAGATATATATATATATATATATATATATATATATATATATATATATATATATATATATATATATAAAGATATATATATATATATATATATGTATATATATATATATATATATATATATGTATATATATATATATATATATATATATATATATATATATGTATATATATATATGTATATATGTATATATATATATATGTATATGTATATATATATATGTATATATGTATATATATATATATGTATATATATATATATGTATATATGTATATATATATATATATATATATATATATATATATGTATATATATATATATATGTATATATATATATATATGTATATATATATATATGTATATATATATATATGTATATATATATATATATGTATATATATATATATGTATATATATATATATATATGTATATATATATATATGTATATATATATGTATATATATATATATATATATATATATGTATATATATATATATATATATATATATATATATATATATATATATATATATATATTGTTACGGTTGTGGAAATTCGCATTACACCATAAAGGGTCCTCAGGTGAGATATATCAGTAAGTTCATGTGTAGTTTGCCCAAACCCGTTGTACAGAGGGAATATGTGTGATTCATCCGGGCTGCGATGCTTTGAGTTAGCCATTTTTCTTTCTCTATTGTTATTTTGGACCATTAAGCCGCCAACAACGCAAGCAGCCACTACCTTTACCTTCACAACTCCATCCCGCAAACATCGCTTCACCGCCATTCCCAAACGACGCCCGCCAACCACCAAACCACCACAGCAAACCCCCCACCACCTTTGCCTATCTCCTTCTACACCCATCGACCACACCACGTCAACACCAAACGTCGTGCTGTCCAGGCGCCATTCGGTAATTGATGCCGAACGTGTCGAGCCGCGGATACGAATGCGTTCTTCTCAGGGAGAAATTTGGATCAAAAAGGCTTCACGCCCCCTTTTTCTCCATCCAATGGGCGAACATCGGGCAGTGTGGCCCCGCCTCCAAGTGCGATGAACGTGGATTCTTTACGAGAGAGAATTTGGATCAAAAGAGGCTCACGCCCCTTTTTGCCACCCCAATGGCTGAACAGAGGGTGGCGTGGCCCTGCCTCCAATCGCGTTTTGATCCTGAAATCTGCATACAGGCTCCTCCTCCGGCCTATAAAGACGCGAGCACAAGGCGAGTGGCAGTTGGAGTTGCAGTCGGGCTGGTCGAGGGAAGACGGAGGTCGTCGTTGCAGTTCAGTTCAGTTCAGTGCGGGTCGAGTGCAGTTCAGTTCGGGTCGAGGGAAGACGAGGGTCGCTCGTCTCATCGTTGGTGCCGTCTCGTCGCGGGATCCAAGCCAGCCAGTCATTCCCATCTCCCGACCCTGAGCATCAGCTGAGATAGTGCCAGAAAGCCCCGTTCCTCCCCCACCCTAAACGTGCTGCCAACCAAACTGCTTGCACGGAGCACGCCGGAGAGGGCTCACCGACCACGCCAGGGGCACGGAGTCGGGGCGCAGCGGCGCGGACATTGCGGCTTGCCCGCCATCGCATCACGAGGACGCGGGTAAGATCTTCTCGGTCTCGTGGACCTGGCCACTCCTCCAGGTTCCACACACATTTGGTCCACGGACCTGTCTGTCTCCTTGCCTGTGAGGGTGGCTTTCTTTCCTTTGCTTTTGGAATGAGTGATGTGGCGCCGAGTCCCGACAAGTAGAACTGTTTAAGTGTTGTAAATAATTCCCTTTTATTCGGTTGTATTGCTGTTGCATTCTATTTGCTTTTGTTGCATCTTGTCTTGACTGTGAATACGTGCTTGCCTGTGTGTGTGTGTGTAAATAAAGTGCTTGCTTGTGGAACTGTTTCCCGCTTTGCTTCGTCTCCTTCCTTTCATTGAATCTCCATGTTGCATCACGTAAGGGATTGGTAGTGGGTGTAAGTTCCCGGTAACCAATCTGAACCGTCAAGGTCGACGATAACTCTGCTCGGTTATCCCTGTTGTACGGAACGAGCCGCTCAAGCGGTTCATGTCCGGAGTCGACCTGTGGCGTGGTACAACTCCTCGGTACGCTATTCACGCGAGTACTTAGGTAAATCGACCATTCGGCGATCGGACCCTATTTCACGCGGGTAGAATGCGGACTGAGTTGTGGTGAGGTTAAACCCCCACCCGTGACTGGCTCCGGGCGGTAGTTCCCGGAGGGTCACGACTGAATTGTCCGTTCCAGTGGGCAAGGCGGCCGCTTTTGGCTACATGCGGTCGTTCGCATGCCGGACGGGCCAGAATTCGTAACAATATATACAGTGGGGAGAACAAGTATTTGATACACTGCCGATTTTGCAGGTTTTCCCACTTACAAAGCTCCGAGAGGTCTGTAATTTTTATCATAGGTACACTTCAACTGTGAAAGACGGAATCTAATACAAAAATCCTGAAAATCACATTGTATGATGTTAAAATAATTAATTTGCATTTTATTGCATGAAATAAGTATTTGATACATCAGAGAAACAGAACTTAATATTTGGTACAGAAACCTTTGTTTGCAATTACAGAGATCAGACGTTTCCTGAAGTTCTGAACCAGGTTTGCACAGACTGCAGCAGGGATTTTGGCCCACTCCTCCATACAGATCTTCTCCAGATCCTTCAGGTTTCGGGGCTGTCGCTGGGCAACACAGACTTTCAGCTCCCTCCAAAGATTTTAGAATGGGTTCAGGTCTGGAGACTGGCTAGGCCACTCCAGGACCTTGAGATGCTTCTTATGGAGCCACTCCTTAGTTGCCCTGGCTGTGTGTTTCGGGTCGTTGTCATGCTGGAAGACCCAGCCACACCCCATCTTCAATGCTCTTGTTGAAGGAAGGAGGTT
>NC_140961.1:76446505-76486505 GCF_056783735.1 Eptatretus burgeri | reverse complement strand
GTAAACAATGAAAATAGCTGAGTGGTACCGTTTAAAAGTCGTTGAGTGTAAAAAAAATCCAATTGTTGAGCGCAAGCGTCTACTTTCAACAGTGGAGATGCAGCTATTTAAATAGTTGAGTGGCAGCCGATGAATAGCAAACCCCACGTCACCGGCAAAGATAAACTGCCGCACGATATGGATAAGTTAGGCTATCGTTGGGCATAGTTTGTGAACGCCGGCTTCACGATAATTATTCCTTGGTATACCGTATCTATAAGTTATCGAAGCACTCTATGCACATTATTAGTTCATTGTGCATTTGTCCAACCCGTTATGAATAGACCTAAATCGTAAAAACAAGCCATAGCTCATTGTTGAAAAAGCCCCATAAAAAATTAGCCGCGAAGAACTTCGAACAATGGTGCAAAGATGTCTCCTACCCGTGGACACGCGGACGCAAGGAGGATCCATCATAACCCACACCCTCCCCCTCACACTCACCTACTACTGCCAACATGAACAAACTACTACTAATACTGATACTGACACTGATACTGATACTGTTACTGCTGACATGGACATCAACTCAAAAAGGACTCGAAAACACTGTTGGGTTCCCCTTTAATGAACACCATTTTTATATACCAATTCCCAAAACCG
Source organism: Eptatretus burgeri (assembly GCF_056783735.1). Classification (NCBI taxonomy): domain Eukaryota; kingdom Metazoa; phylum Chordata; class Myxini; order Myxiniformes; family Myxinidae; genus Eptatretus; species Eptatretus burgeri. The sequence continues at coordinate 76,485,863 of NC_140961.1, read as the reverse complement.
CTGGGAACACGTCTTTATATGGCAGTTGTAAGTTAGAAACACGTTCATTTATTTTTTTTTGTCGACGGGAAGACGTCATTGGAATACGTCTACATACGTCAATGTGTGTTGGGACTACGTAAAGAATTGGTTCAAAGCACGTCAAACATAAGTTAGAAATAAGTTTCGCGTAAAAAAGACATTACCGCGACGTGTTTCGACTTATGAGTAGCTTATAAGTAGCTTTTGTGGACGTGTGTAAGTGTCCGCATATCGTGTGTACAACTTATCCCCATCGCATGCGGAACGTGTGTCATACGCCAAGTACGTCGTAAAATTTTGAACATGTTAAAAATTTCTTGACGTACTCTACTTACTACGACGTATGATAGCGTACTTTAGCGTTCTACTCACGTATACCAAACTTACTCATACCGTATTTGACGTGCCCCAACGTTTTAGACACATTTTTCTTAGGTCGGCATACGCTCGCAAGATCGCCAAGGTGTGACTGCGATGTTGACACTTCCATTTCTACGGCAGTTATGATTCGAATCGTTGTGAGTCAGCCTTTTAATAGGCTACGTCACGACATCGTCGGCGATGCGTGCAACGCGCTATGCCTAAGTTAGACTATCATTGGGCATAGGTTGTGTAGGCCGACAACAGGTTCAGCATTCGTTGGTATAAGTTATCTATAACACAACGAAACGTTCTGTGTCCGTTACTGATGCGTTATACATAAGACCAAGTCGCTATGAATACGTCCGAATCTTTAAAAAAAAACATCAAAAGTTCAACGTAAGCCAGCGTTTTAAATAAATTTTAATACGTTGCCATCGCTAGCTAAAACGTCAAGGTGTGACTGGGCCTTAACGCCGGGAGCTAGTCACGGGTGGGCCTTTCGGCCTCACCACGATCGTGCCAATCGGCCACCCGCGTGGGATAGGGTTGTTCGCCAAACTCGACCTACCTAAGTACCCACGCGGAGGGTAGACCGGGCGATCGCACCTCGCCGCAGGTCGACCCCGGACACGGGCCGCTTAAGCGACCCGTTCCGTACTATCGGGATAACCGAGCGGTGTTATCGTCGGCCTCGACGGTTCCGATTAATTACCGGGCGTATTAAGCCCACTACCAACCCTTTACGTGAAGCAAGATGGAGATTCAATTAAAGAAAAGACGAAGCGAAACGGAAAAACAGTTCAACATGATGCACATTTATTCCACGGCACACGGCAAGCACACATATACAATTAAAACAATTATGCACAAAAAGCAGATGTAACAAAAGAAACAATGACGCAGAGATACTACCGACTAAGACCGACACACGGCAACACTTAACAGTTTTACTTCACCAGACTGGCGCCACACACACACGTTTACACAGAAACAAAAGAAAAGGGCCACCCTCAAAGACAAGGGGGCAGACGGGGCCTGTGGGCCAATATTTGCGCGGGACCTGAAAGAGCGGTCAGGTCCGCGAGACCGGGTGGGTCCTACCCGTGTCTTTGTGATGAGCCGCAAATGTGGCAGCGCGGCGGTGCCCCGACTTCGTGCTCCTTTGCGGGTTTCGTTGGCACTGCTTGGAGTGGGGTGGAAACGGGGCCCCCTTTTCGCACTATCTCAGCACGGGGGAAAAAGGGGGGGGATTGTTGATGCTCTGGGGAAAGAGTATAGCTGGCTTGCTTGGGTCCCGTGACGAGCGATTCCACCGCGACCTGGTCGCCGACCGCCGTCTTCCTTGCCTCGGACCCGAACTCCTCGGTCTCTTCCCCCAATTCTCCTCAGCGGACTGCCGAAAACCACCAGAACGCCCTCGGCTCCCGACTCCCCTCCGCGCTCCAAACTGCCTCTGCCCAAAACTCTCTCTGCTCTTCTGTCACTCCACTCTTCCAAGGCCGACTCTGCGCTCTTCCAAGGCCGACTCTGCCCAAACCGACTCTGCCTCGATTCGCCCCGCGCTCGGCGCTTTATAGGCCGGCAGGAGAACCCATATGCAAATTTCCGGATCAGGACGAGCTCGGGGGGTGGAGCCACGCTTGCCCATTGGACGGAGAAAAAGGAGCGTGAATCTCCCCTGATCCTAGAATTTGCATATCTCAATTCCACACAGACGCGCCTGGAGGCGGGGCCAAACCGCCCCGCGCTTGCTGATTGGATGGATCAGAAGTGGGCGTGTAGCATTCCTGATCCGAATTCTCCTCGGAAAGGCCGCATTTTGCACTTGCGGCTCGGCGCGTACCTTGTATGAGCCCAGGACAGCCCGGCGCTCGGTCCTCACAGGTGGTGCGGGAATGGCCGCAGAAGGAGAGAGGTGAAGGTGGTGGAGGGTTTATGGTGGTGGTTTATGGCCATGGTGCCGTTTGGAATGGCGGTGATGCGATGTTTGCGGGAGCGAGTTGTGAAGGTAAAGATCGTGGCTGTTGGCGTTGTTGTTGTTGTGTGATGGTTGGAGCGTGGTTGGTTCAAAATAAAGATAGAACAGAAAAACGCCGATCTCAAAGCGTCGCAGCCCGAATGAATCACATTTATTCCCTCTAAACAACGGGTTTGGGGCTAACTACACATGTACTTACAGAGATATCTCACCTACGGGACCTGAATGGTGGTTTGCGAATTTCCTCAACCGCAACACTATATATACATACATACATACATACATACATACATACATACATACATACATATAAGCCTGGTGTTGGCTTAGCGGTTAGGGTGGCAGATTGAGATCCTCGGGTCCTGAGTTCAAGCCCTGTTGGCAGCTGAATTAATACACCAGGGGGTTCGTCTCAGCCTGTCATCCTGAGGTCGGCAAATTGAGTACCAGCTTGCTGGGATAATTGAGCCATTCGAGAGTCCTGCGTCAGAGTGGCGACCCGTCCCGGATTGTGCCCAATAGCCCCGGAAACTGCTTCGGCAGCACTGACACTCTCTGTCAGAGTATTGTTCCAATTATTATTTTTATATATATATATATATATATATATATATATATGTACATATGCATATACACACACACACATACACACACACACACACACACACACACACACACACACACACACACACACACACACACACACACACACACACACACACACACACAAACACACACACCCTGTTTAAACAGTTTGTTTACCAAGAATTCTGTACAGTGCTACTCTAAAGATGAAGCAAATCATCTATATTTTGGCGTCGAAATAAGGGATGTTACATTTTGGCAGCATCTAAATAAGGAGCAAATAATTTAAATTTTGACGTTGTGGTGGAAACCTTGAAGGAATTAAAAAAAGGTTTCTACAGCATTTGAGAATAAGTTTCCAAGTGTTGTTTGTCCATCAACACAAGCAATACACAAGCTTGAGAAGAGATTTGATGGAACAGGAAACATCACAGATGCTCTCAGGAGTGGTCGCCCGAGAACAGCGACAACAGGTGAAAACTAACAATTTGGTGCAGACTCATTATTGAACAGTCCTCAAGAGTGTGTTTGGAGAGCTTTAGTCGAATTGAACATTTCTCCAACCAGTATCCATCACATTTTGAAACGATTGAAGATAAAACCTTGCAAACTGCAGTTGTTGCAAGCTTTCAAAGAAGTTGATCCCGATCGACGATTACAATTTGTGAATGGATTCTTAATCGTGCAACAGCAGATTTAGAATTCATAAATTGTATTGTGTGGTGTGATGAGGAAACTTTCAAAACAAATGGGTGAGTAAACCAGTATAATTTGGTCAATTGGTCTGATGTCAATCAACATTTTGGTATTGAGCACAAATTAAATGTTCTGGGAGTTAGTTTGGGGTGTCATCAGGCCGTACTTTTTTGAAAGGACCCCTACAGCAAACACTTATTTAACAATGCTACAGGACCACTGTCTTGCCACAACTGGAGCAACTGCCGTTCTTTGGCGACTCGATTTGGCAGCGGGATGGGGGCAGCACAACACTTTGGGGTATAAATCTGGGAATTTCTGAACGAAACATTCACAGAATGGACTGGCCACCCAGATCACCTGATGGATCACCTTGTGATTTTTCTGTGATGAATCAAGACAAAGTTTATGCGACACTCCCCGCAACTGTAGAAGACTCGTCAAAAGCCATTCACAGCTTGAATTTGATGTTTTTCACAACAAACCTGAACTTTGCAGAGCTATGTCATTATGTTATAAAAAGGTGTGAAAAATGTACAGAGACTCCAGGCATCTCTGTCAACTGAAGTTAAGATTAAAATCGTTTAGTAAAGATTATAACAATTTAAGGATACAATTTGTGTTTGTACAATGTAAAAATCTTAATCTAATGGGTTTTTTATTCATTAATTTATGTTTAATTTATAATTCAATATAAATTTATGATTTTAATCATTCATTTGTAATTCAATACAAAAATCTTAATCTAATTATTTATTTACTTCATATGAGAACAGAATTCTCGTGACTTGAACATTTGAAACACCCTGTATACACATCTACATCCACATCCACAGTTTATCGTCTCCTCTTGTCAGACTTTTAATGCAGTTGGACCCACTTGCGGTGTTCATGCATTCGTGCGAGCCTACTGCCACCACACCTGCTGTACGATTTGCGACGTTGATGCCCCGTTGACTTTTGACTTTAGGTCAGGACCGGTCAACACCCACGGAGCATTCCAGCTCCATAAGGGGCCAGAGAGGTGGTTGCTGTGCTCACCAGGTTACCATACTGGGTATCTAATCCCCTCCCTTCTTCATCACTCGACTTACCTCTACATCTAGCGGGTGAAAGCCCTTAACCGCAATTCTATAAAGTAAAGTATTGTGGATCCTGCAAAAATTGACATAACTCAGAAGTTATGTTTCTGTTTCTATTGAGAAACAGGATGAATAATGAAGATTGATGAGATATTAATCCTAATTCAATGGTATATTAAAAGGTAAGTCACAAGCTACATAATGTATTCCTTGAACACCATGTGTGCGTATTAATTCCTCAAATAACAGACAGCGAATGTTCCTCTTATCTCGGGTTAACCCATCCAAACTTGATGATATTTAAACAGTTGTCTGCAGAGAGACGGGAGAGCATGTCTTCATTACTGCACAAATAATAGGAACCTTTGCGCCCTCACTTGTCCCAGATACACTATGGACATTCATCCTGTGCCCCCCTAGCCTGTCTATACATTATGCCGTGACACTCGCAGTATAATGGCATTTGCAGAACCGGCTACTGGGCAGTGTCCACGACTGAGGGCTTGAGGTTCTTTTGCCTGCACTCACCTCCCCCTCCCCTTTTTCACTCACGACCCCCTTCACCACCTCTGCCCTAACTCACTTCCTCAAGACCTCCCCACCCTTCACCGACTCCCCTCACTATACACCTTCCCCCTCCCTTCCCATTGGCTGCACGAGGCTGGTAACGTGGAAAAGTGATACAGTATTACATGTCACGTCACACGATGCCATTGTGACTGCAGACATTTAGCGACAGCTGATGGCTATCTATAGGCAAAGGAACAAACAGGTGTCATTCTCTCTCTCTCTCTCTCTCTCTCTCTCTCTCTCTCTCTCTCTCTCTCTCTCTCTCTCTCTCTCTCTCTCTCTCTCTCTCTCTCTCTCTCTCTCTCTCTCTCTCTCTCTCTCTCTCTCTCTCTCTCTCTCTCTCTCTCTCTCTCTCTCTCTCTCTCTCTCTCTCTCTCTCTCTCTCTCTTTCTCTTTCTCTTTCTCTTTCTCTTTCTCTTTCTCTTTCTCTTTCTCTTTCTCTTTCTCTTTCTCTTTCTCTTTCTCTTTCTCTTTCTCTTTCTCTTTCTCTTTCTCTTTCTCTCTTTCTCTTTCTCTCTCTCTCTCCAGTTTACTGGGCAGTATCCACGACTGAGGTCAAAGAACCTCTCTTCTCATTACTTGGATCTTTGGAGACCACACTCTTGATTGATCGTTCAGACCTCACTGAATATGCTTGAGTTTGCTCTGAGTAGTTCGTTCTCTCGGAAAGGCCGATGGCCGAAATTGACCGATCAAGTGGTTTTAATTTGTAAGCTTTTATTTCTACCTCATTTCCCTTTCTCTTTCTCGGTTCATCTTTATACTTAAATTTTAATTCATCTTCTCATTTATTGAACTGTGAACATTTTAATTAAACCTTTTATACAACAAAATGATGCTTCATCTTCTACAATCATTAGTTTTACTGTAACCAACATGAGATTGCCATCGGATATTGCAGCAACTGCATGTTGACCTTATTTTGATGCAAAATATTCGAATTTTGAGCAAAAGTTTTGGCCATGCCGTTAAATCTGTAACAGCTATATTTAAGATTGGTGATGATGTAAGCTTATGGAAACTCAGGTACACACTATCCCTTGTGAATAGTTGACCGGTACAGCCTCATGGAGATCTTTCCCTATTGATGATTCATTTGGCACTCGGTTTTATATCTCAGCTTGTTTCCATCATGTGACTGTTTAAAGCACTCAGAGGCAACAAAAATGAGTGGTCAGTTATTTTATTTACTCTACCTGAATTTTTTCTTTTTTTCAATTCTTACATATGCCTTATACATTGCTTTATTTTCTTTGGTGGCATGCATCGGCGTCACTCCTTCATTGACATCTAAAGGTCTTGGGTTTACATAGAAATGAATGTCATCAAGTTGTTTAGCATCATGTCATCTTCTGCTCGATCAATTTCCCCAGTCGTAACTTGGTATCGATACTTTTTAATTTCCTCAATTATATTGTTCATTATTTTTCTGGAGTATCTTCAATTGAGCAAAAATTAAAAAATAAAAAGTTACCAAATAAATTGTCCACAATTCACCAGATGATGAAGGAAACTGATCAGATGTCAAAGAAACACCACTGTGCAAAGCTATCGTTTGCTGTATTTTCTTTTCAAAAAGGCAAGTCATGATCCGGGTAACCGTTTATATATCCGTCTGCATACCTTCTGTCGCCCTTGAGTTGTGATACTGTCACGTGTCTTGGCATGCGCCTGCGACAAAAATCCTTTGGAGTACACAGTGCTGTCGGAATCCAATGTCTTTATGGCATTTTAGCTCGTCAACGACAGAGTTGACGAGCTCTTAAAGCCATAACGATGTCCAGTCAGTGAAACAGGCAGTCAGTCAGTCAAGGAGTCAGTCAGTCAGGTGGTGAGCCTGATAACAATTTGTCGTTTTTTTCTCGACTGTCCGATGGATCGTTTTGAAACTCGACATGAAGATTCATGACGTCGATGTGCATTTTTTTTTCAATTTCCATCGAGCTGGTGAAAAAAATAAACTTAAAATGTAATTACTTGGATATCACGTGCAATAATAATTTTCTGTCTAATTAAACTGAAAAACAACTTTATCACCGAATGCACCCCGACTCTGAAATCCCTCCATCGGGAGAGTCACCCTTGTCCCACTTGGAGCTATTCATGATTATTTTGTTATTTTCATTCTACAGCCACACAGTCCTTTTACCTTCATTATATGAACAAGATTATCTGAAAAATTACAACAAAATATGTAAATAATGTCATCATTTGGATAATTTTGTTTAACTTCGAACCCTTTATCATTCGCCTTGTTTTGCTTCCTCTACGATACATATGTATATATATGTATATATATATATATATATATATATATATATATATATATATATATATATATATATATATATATTGTTGCAGATTTGGAAAGCTATTGCACTCAACAGTCAGGTCCTTTTGCTCAGTTATATCGGTAAGTACATGTTACCAGTTAGGGTCCCGACCCTAGTCTAGTGGGTAATTTAATGTTCATGCGCTACGATTTGTATTAGGAAAAACCATCAACAACAACAACAGCCACAAAATGTCCATTGGTGGCGGACACGCTGCCAGAACAGCGAGCGTCCCCTGCGCGCTCACTGGAATGCGGGCGTGTTCAGACTGCATCCCCGAGCTGAATTCCTTGCCTTGTATGGGCATAAAAGCAGCTCGCGGGGTGAAAGGAATGCAGCGGCCCTCATCGGCAGCGGCTGGGTCACGAAGGGAAGAAAAGGCGCAGCTCCGAGGAATGACGGGGCGCACATGTGCAGAAGGTCGTCCGGGTGGAAAGAGCGGAATTATGAGGAGCCACGCGGTGGCCCTCGACCAATCGGCGTGCAGCGGGTGGGGTGACCACGACACAGCCAATCCGGGCCCACGACGGGAGAGGGCGGAGTTGCGAGTAGGCGCCCCCCCCCCCGCCTGCCCCTTTGAAGCGGGGGAGATAAAAAAAAATAGTGCGGTCCATGCACGGTGTCATTTCCCTGGCGTTCTGGTCTGGCGCGGTCTGCGCGCGCGTGGGCGTTCTGTTCGGGGATCAGCGCATTCTGCGCATTGAACAATAGTGCGGTCTGTGCGCTGGAAGAGTTGGTTCGTTCTGTACTGCGATCGGCACGTCGATGAGTTCGTTCGTTCTGTACTGCGATCGGCGCGTCGATGAGCGTGGTCTGCGTGCGCGCTGAGGTACATCATATCTCAGTACATGACATTTTGCTGGTCGTCTGGTTGATCGTCGTTTTCGTCGTCGGGAAGGTCTGGAGCCTTCTCGTCTTGGTGATCGCCATTGTGGTTGTCGTCGACGACAGGTCCAAGATAGACCCTGTCTTTCAGCTCGCCTGTCCCTCCGAGCTGAAAGTCATTTTAAAGGCAATAGCCACCATTTCTGTCTGGGTGTGCGTGTGTCTGTTTGTGGCGCCCGTCTAGTAAGTAGTGAATTGCATAATTGCCGATGCTGTATATTAGTTGCATTTCATTTATTCGGTATAAATCTGTCCTTACGTGCCTCCCTAACAATTCCCCCATCATTTGTTCAAATAAATGTCCCCCATTGTTGAACGCGAACCTGCTCGTCGTGTCATTTCCTCACATTGACTGCCATGGTGCGTTCGGAGAATTAGCTGGCTTTTAACACCGATAAAAGTAAATCTGGTCTGACGGGATTTGGCGATTTAAAACCACTCGGCTTTGCACACGGAACGAGCATGCTTAAGCGGCTCGTTTTCGTACAAGTTCCATCGAGGTATAAACTCTCGGTATTTCTGTCCGCGCAAATAGTTAGGTATATCGACAATTCAGCAATTGACCCTGTAGCCGCTGGACAGAATGATTGACGAGTTTATGATGCTTTAAGGCATGCGTGGCTGGATTTCAGGGTTGGTCCAGAAAGTCACGACTGGTTTGTCGCCTTCGGTGGGTGCACGGCCGTGATTCGGCTAAAACGGCCATCCGCACGCTGAACGCGACGGAAAACCACAACAATATATATATATATATATATATGTATATATATATATATATATATATATATATATATATATATATATATATATATATATATATATATATATTAACTCAAAAGTACTGGAACAAAAAGACAGAAATAATCGGCAAACACTAATTCAATTTCTAATCAGAAGTCATCTATTTATTGCATTTGCAGGGCAGAATTGTGGCAGAGGGAAAAGAGAGAGTGGAGGGGGTGGGGGTGATAGGAGAGAGCAAGAAAGATTGGGGAATGTGGAGGGGAAATAATGGGAGGTATGGAAGCTGAATGTTTTGAGCATACTGCTTTTGTGAGAAAATGAGGATGGGGGAGGGGGGAGGAGGTGAAATAGAAATCTGCCTTATTTGCATACTTAATAAGTTAATGGCCCAAAGGGGATCACTGTCACTTACATTGTTTCCAATATTGGTATCAGACATCAGACGTCATATCATATTATTCCTACTTCAGTGCAAGCACAAGTTCAGTGGGGATTGTGGTCAGTTCACTCTCGCCCTCCGATTGTGTGTTGTTATGGCTGTGTTCTCATACTTGTGCTTTGGCTGCTCACCGTATGATGGCATCAATGCCAGTAGTGCAGTGTTGTCCAAAATGACACATGACCAGGAAACAGGTCTCTGAACCAGCATTTTAATCAGATGTTTCCGGTTCAAGTGTTCAAGCACTGACTGAAATGTGGCACGACCGCCACACTCACCACTCTCTCACGATCTGACAAACCACCTACAAGGCTTTCATCCACAGCTTGATGGAGTACTGCTCTCCCCTCTGGGCTGGCGCCCCTCTCTCACACATTCCTCAGATTGACGCAGTGGAAACCAAGGCCTTCAAGATTATTGGAATCTTCCATGATGAAGTTGAGTCTCTGGGTCTATCACTATGCCTGCCATTGCAGACAGGTCGGTGGTCTCTCTTCCACAATCTCCTTTTTGGTCTTGTGCACCCTTTGCTCTTTCTGTGTTTTGCCCTCCCTCCCTCCACCCTTCATGATTCTACAGGATGCACACAGTTTGCTCGAAACCCCCTTCTTGTGAAATTCTGACTCGATGCTCACTAACACTCATTTGTTCCTCTTTTTCCCACTTGTGAAACCAACTTCCACATCTTCAATCTCATTCTATTTTTTTTTTGATTGCATCGTTGAGGCTCATGGAAGAGCTCGTACTCGTAGTTCACTGAATGTATCAGGACCCAACAGGACAAAAAGAAGAGTAGAGAGAGGGGGGGGGGGGGAACACAACAGAGTTGAAGGCCAAGATAGGGGGAGACTTCGAAAAACATAGTGTTTGTGAGTAATGGGGTCAAGAGAGAATACAGGGGGTGGACAAGATGGATACAGAAGGAAACTAATGAGGGAAAACTGGAAATGTGGAAGCAGGAGGGATTGGGATAAAGACTGAGGTCCTTCTTGCCCTGTTACTCAGTTTGATCAGACAGCCAGCTGTAGGAAGAGTTTGGGTAGTTCCATATTCTTTCCATTTCCAAATGATGGAGCTCACTGTCGAGACATATATATATATATATATATATATATATATATATATATATATATATATATATATATATATATATATATATATATATATATATATATATATATATATATCTTTACAGTGGGGAGAACAATAATTTGATACACTGCCGATTTTTCAGGTTTTCCCACTTACAAAGCTCCGAGAGGTCTGTAATTTTTATCATAGGTACACGTCAACTGTGAAAGACGGAATCTAATACAAAAATCCTGAAAATCACATTGTATGATGTTAAAATAATTAATTTGCATTTTATTGCATGAAATAAGTATTTGATACATCAGAAAAACAGAACTTAATATTTGGTACAGAAACCTTTGTTTGCAATTACAGAGATCAGACGTTTCCTGAAGTTCTTAACCAGGTTTGCACAGACTTGAGCAGGGATTTTGGCCCACTCCTCCATACAGATCTTCTCCAGATCCTTCAGGTTTCGGGGCTGTGGCTGGGCAACACAGACTTTCAGCTCCCTCCAAAGATTTTCTAATGGGTTCAGGTCTGGAAACTGGCTAGGCCACTCCAGGGCCTTGAGATGCTTCTTACGGAGCCACTCCTTAGTTGCCCTGGCTGTGTGTTTCGGGTCGTTGTCATGCTGGAAGACCCAGCCACGCCACATCTTCAATGCTCTTGTTGAGGGAAGGAGGTTGTTGGCCAAGATCTCGCGATACATGGCCCCATCCATCCTCCCCTTAATACAGTGCAGTCGTCCTGTCCCCTTTGCAGAAAAGCATCCCCAAAGAATGATGTTTCCACCTCCATGCTTCACCGTTGGGATGGTGTTCTTGGGGTTGTACTCATCCTTCTTCCTCCAAACACAGCGAGTGGAGTTTAAACCAAAAAGCTCTATTTTGGTCTCATCAGACCACATGACCTTCTCCCATTCCTCCTCTGGATCATCCAGATGGTCATTGGCAAACTTCAGAGGGGCCTGGACATGCGCTGGCTTGAGCAGAGGGACCTTGCGTGTGCTGCAGGAATTTAATCCATGACGGCGTAGTGTGTTACTTATGGTTTTCTTTGATACTGTGGTCCCAGCTCTCTTCAGGTCATTGACCAGGTCCTGCCGTGTAGTTCTGGGCTGATCCCTCACCTTTCTCATGATCATTGAGGCTCCACGAGGTGAGATCTTGCATGGAGCCCCAGACCAGGGGAGATTGAATGTTATTTTGAACTTCTTCCATTTTCTAATAATTGTGCCAACACTTGTTGCCTTCTCACCAAGCTGCTTGCCTATTGTCCTGTAGCCCATCCCAGCCTTGTGCAAGTCTACAATTTTGTCCCTGATGTCCTGAGACAGCTCTCTGGTCTTGCCCATTGTGGAGAGGTTGGAGTCTGATTGATTGAGTGTGGACAGCTGTCTTTTATGCAGATAACGAGTTCAAACAGGTGCAGTTAATACAGGTAATGAGTGGAGAATGGGAGGGCTTCTTAAAGACAAAACTAACAGGTCTGTGAGAGCCGGAATTCTTACTGGTTGGTAGGTGATCAAATACTTATTTCATACAATAAAATGCAAATTAATAATTTAAAAGTCATACAATGTGATTTTCAGGATTTTTGTTTAAGATTCCGTCTTTCGCAGTTGAAGTGTACCTTTGATAAAAATTACAGACCTCTACGTGTTTTGTAAGTGGGAAAACCTGCAAAATCGGCAGTGTATCAAATACTTGTTCTCCCCACTGTATATATGTATATATACACGCGGGTGGTGTCCTTACACAAGCACATGAACTGTGTTTCCCCATTCTCTTGGGTCACTAACCTGGATTTGATTTTTGATGATTTGATTTATTTTCATTTACTGTATTTATATTTTCATTTACGGCTGCTTTCTCATGGTTCTGTGATTTTTCCTAGTTTATCGACTTTGATGTCCGTCAGTACACAAAATTACCGTGCTTCCCCATTGTCTCGGATCACTCACCTGCATTTTTTTCATTTTTAAAAATTTATTTATTTTTCATTTATTTATATTTTCATTTCCAGATGCTGTCTGATGATTCTGTGATTTTTTTTCCGGTGTACCAGCTTCGCTGTTCATCGGCATGCAAAATTTCAGCTTTGTATGTCACCCGGAAGGCACGAATCTTTACTATCACTCAGTCACTCAGTCAGTGGTTATGCCTGGTGTTGGCTTCATGGTTCGGTTGGTGGGCTCGGGACCCAAGGATCCTGAGTTCAAATCTCACGTGGCTGTTGAATTAATAACAGGTGGGTTTGACTCTGCCTGTCATCCTGAGGTCGGCAAAATGAGTGCCGGCTTACTGTATACTGTGTCAGAGTGGTGACCTGTCCAGGATTGTGCCCAATAGCCAAGGAGACTGCTTTGGCAGCACCAATGCTCTGCACAGAGTGTGGTCCCAATTGATGGATGGATGGTCAGTGGTTATAAAGATATATATATATATACTTTTTTTTTTTTTTTTTACATATATATATTTACAGGGTTACCCAGAAAAAAGTAAGCTCGTTAGGGGTATTTATTGTCAGTTGCTATGTTTAATAATGTAAAAGGTTGCTCGTTTCTGTGATGAGTTGTATAAATAATTTGCTTTTATATGAGCACTTCCGTCTGTATCTTTATAATATTTGTCTCAAATATACTTTATTTGTTCTTGTTGCAGGTTATTTTATAAAAGCAGTGAAACTCACATCATAGCTTACTTTTTTCTGGCCAACCCTGTGTATATAATATAAATATATATATATATATATATATATATATATATATATATATATATATATATATATGTATATATATATAGTTGTGGGCCAGGGGTTGGCGATGTTCTAAAACCACTAAGTGGGGAAAGCTTGTGTCGTTTCCCACCAAACTCCCCGGAATTGTAGGCCGTCGCTCGGATAACTCCGCGAGCTGGCGGGTCGTTTAACCAACCGTGGTCACCAATATCTCAACTGCGTAGCGAAGGGTCTATTTGTCGATAACCAATTTACCTAATTAACTACGCAATTTCGACTACCACGGAAACCACGCCCTCGGCACATCTTGCTCGAACCGGGTCACTCTACTGACTGCGGTAGAGTTCCAACTACCGACTACCAACTCCGGTTCGGGTGCAGCCGAGCGGAAACTGCCAAAGCTGTGCCGGCTGGAATGAATGGATTATCGGGGATAAAACCCCGCCTAAACTCAGATCCGAACCATGCTGGACTAATTCAAGAAGGGACAGAAACGAACTGGAAACATTTCTAACAAGTTTTATTTGCAGCAAATGAAGACACAAAGCAAGGCTTAACACAAATATGCAAGAAGTATTTACAATGTTCTAAAAACACTTATTCAGTTCTACTTAAAGACGGGCCCACACATAGACACACACACAAATGAAAAGAAACCCAGAGTTCTTTATTGGACCCTCGCAGTCGAGGAGAGAGCCAAGCTTGGGGTCAGAGTTTGGTTGGGTACCTGGCCATCGGAGAAAGGGGGTACTCCATGCTCCGGCACCTGACAATGGTCGCTGGTTTCGTCTCCAGTCACACGTGTGGGACTCAAAGTTTGTGGCGGAGCCCGGGTGGTGAATGGCCGGGGTCCAACGAGGGGGGTCAGGGGGGCTCTTTCCTTCCTTGTGGAGGCCCAGCAGAGACACGTTCGCCACCTCAACGACCTTCTGCTCAACCCTCGTAACCCCTTCGTAACAGCAAAAACCCACCAAAACTCTCCAAGACCCCAAAAAGACCCCTGCCTCAGAGAGTGCTCAGAAATTTATTGGCCTCTCTCCACGGGGAGGGGCCCTTGGCGAAAACGCACCTCGCTGTCGGCCTCTGATTGGACAGGGTCCTCCCGCCCACCTTTCTGGGGCGGGGCCTTGGCCCCTGCCTGGAGACCCCAGTTACTCCTCCATGTGGCTTCGCTCTCGACGAGTAACAGTGTCAGTGCCACGAAGGTCATCGTACAAGAGTTACAAGGTTCGTGGGAGCTGAGAACTGGAACCGCGAGACCCCCTCTCAGCAAGTCAAGGTACGAGCAGCCAGCGTGTGGTGACGGAGCGTGATGGGGCGAATGGGTTATGCAGATGGGATGGTTGTTAGATGGCTTGTTGGAGGGTTCGTTGGATGTAAAGATTTAATCACCGAAGTAAAAAGAAATCGTAACGCACGCCTTTGATTCTCCCACGAGACAAAAGGAAAGGGATCTGACTTCACACATGCTTAACGACATAACTGACTTTTGGGACATCTGTATGTTGAATGCTTATGGTTTCCAGATCCGTAACTATATATATATATATATATATATATATATATATATATATATATATATATATATATATATATATATATATATAATTTCTGTTCACGTCTGCGCGTAATTTGACGCATCTCCTCCAAAACTGCCGGACGGATTGTCGCCACTTTTGGCATGTGGGTGCTCTGTGGTCTAATGAACAGCATGGGCTATGCGAGATTGCGCCAGATGGACAGGTTTTGGAATTTTGGGCGATTTTCTAATTTTTACATTCGTTTGCATGGCGACGTGTGACGACACCCCTGAGAGGCGTAATTCCGTCATGACATCGGTCATTTGCTGACGTCATTACGTCTGTCGTCAACAGACCGTCACCGTAATGCTACTCCGAGAAAACAGCGTCTGCAATGTAAAACCCTCTTCTGCACATGCGGACTACCTCAGAAGGTGAATTTGACACAAAAAATGCAACAAGAAACATTGTATATAAAGTAAAGATTTATTTTTTTAAAATATTATTTCTGTTAACGTCTGCGCGTAATTTGATGTTTCTCCTCCAAAACTGCTGGCAGGAATGTGCTCATTTCCCATATACTGGGGTTTCTTTATGTGACAAAGACGATGCGCTAAATTTCTAAACTGGAATTGGATGACAACGTGGCTTCAACAAGATTTTCAACCCATCGACGGCCGCATTTATTCCTGTTCAGTCACCATCGCTGAACTGCTGTCTGGTAAGTGCTGCCATCTATCCAAAAAATATGAACTCGAGTAAGGGAGTACTCATTGCATCAAACACTGAACATAAACACAACTGATAATAAATAGTATAGCTCAGAACATCAGCAATGGTTGTCATGTTTTAAAAATCAGCGTGGAAGGAGGGGAACGATGAGCGCCAGAGCTCTGCCAACATGATGTACCCCAAATGGCTCTTTCCCGAACTGAACACGCCCTCTTAGACTGTCAATTTGTGTCTGAAATCCAACGTCCTTCCCAGACTGAACACGCCCTCTTCGACTGTCAATTTGTGTCTGAAATCCAACGTACATATTAAAAACGCCCGAAAATAAGTTGCAATAGGCCTACGTCCAGATATCATCAATGGCTATAATCTGAAGGTCGGGGGAACAGGGAACGGGTATGAGGTCATCCCTTCATTACCCGGATTCTCTTCTTTTCTTTGTTCTTCCAAAGCACGGTGTCCGACAATAGATTCTGTACCTTGAATGCGTGCATGTTAACTTCAAATTAAAGAGGTGTTCGATTGTCCGATGCACCCAAACAACTGCTGTTCATGACATTAATTGTCAATATCAATCGCCATCGTTACCTGTGTTGTGTCTTGCATGTGTGATCGTCAAATTAAAGCGTCCAAGCGGTGTTCGATCGTCGGATGTGCGCCAAAAAGTGCCGTTCATTGAAATTTGCATTCTGATTCTCGGTCACCCTCCACTGCTCCTGTTCAGTCTCGGGCTAGGCCTATATCATGTTAAACTTGCCCCATCAGATGCCAACCTTCCAGTCACACTGCAGAGGATGCAATTTCCAATCAGACTCGCGACTCGATGACCATAAACAAATCCCAGGGCCAAACATTTGACAAACTCGGAATATACCTCCCAGCCCCTGTGTTCTCCGATGGCCAACTATACGTTGCATTTTCACGTGCAAGAGGTTACTTCTATATATCTATCAAAGTGGACAATAATTCCTCACAAGGACTATTCAGCAACAAGATACTCACCCAAAATGTCATCTACAGGGAGGTCCTTTAGAAAACTAAGGACAGGTAACTATAGTGCATCACATCCCTCATGACACCCTCCCCAGCTTCCCATAACATCAACTATTATGCCTCATCCACCTTTTGCCACCCATTCAACTCTGTGCTGAGCACAGGTATATGCTAGTATATATATATATATATATATATATATATATATATATATATATATATATATATATATATATATATATATATATATATATATATATATATATATATATATATAGGGTGTCCCAAAAAATATATACAACTTTTCATCTGCAAAGAGGATGGTCATAACATATATTTTTAAAAAAGATATATGGCTGGTAATAAAGCTGAAAGGTTGAAGTTTATTGTATCAATGTCAAAATTGCCACCAAAATTTAAATTTTGGTATAGAATCGTCGTTTTCTTTTAGACCACATGTTCGACGTAGGCTCCACGTTGTCCGATCACTGCCTGCAAACGCGTTGTCATGTTCTCCATCACTTTGGGAAAGTTTTCCTGAGGAATGTTCTTGATTTATCGGTGGATGTTTTCCTTCAGCTGATCAAGAGTCTGAGGCCTAGGGTTTCCATAGATCCTGTCCTTGAGATACCCCCACAAGAAGAAGTCTGGAGGAGTAAGGTCAGGGGAATACGGTGGCCACTCAACGTCTTCGTAGAGGGAGATAAAGCGGCCCTCAAAATGTTGGTTGAGAAAACGCCTTGTTTGGAAAGGCATGAATGTCTTGGCGAAGGATCCACTGAACGGTGCTCTTATGAATATTTGTCTCGGCAGAAAGTAGTCAAATCGATTTTTTTGGACTCTGAACGACCGCCTGTCTCACCATTTACCATATTTTCTTCACTATGACCTCTCCTCTTCCGACCACTGTGACCCTCGTGAAGGTCACAGATGGTTCCCACATTGGTAAACTTTGCGATGGTGCACTTTATTGTCTGAAAGTTTGGTGCATGGCGCAAGTGGATACCGAAATGTCTCGAGTAAAGACGTTGCACCTGTATGACACTTTTCGTCTGGTGGCAAAGTTCAACAATTTTCATCCGTTGTTGTACGGTCAGTCTTGGCATTTTTCTGGCGCTTGCCAGAAATAAACTGGTATCAAAATAAACTTCAGGGTCTCTGCAACAAAAAATGAAGCATAAGTGACAAAATTACTGCTTTTTTAGGATCAAACGAAGCATTTTAAAAGTTGTATATTTTTTGGGACACCCTATAAATATATACATATATATATATATATATATATATATATATATATATATATATATATATATATATATACACATATTATATAGACACATACATATATATATATATATATATATATATATATATATATATATATATATAGGGTGTCCCAAAAAATATATACAACTTTTCATCTGCAAAGAGGATGGTCATAACATATATTTTTAAAAAAGATATATGGCTGGATATAAAGCTGAAAGGTTGAAGTTTATTGTATCAATGTCAAAATTGCCACCAAAATTTAAATTTTGGTATAGAATCGTCGTTTTCTTTTAGACCACATGTTCGACGTAGGCTCCACGTTGTCCGATCACTGCCTGCAAACGCGTTGTCATGTTCTCCATCACTTTGGGAAAGTTTTCCTGAGGAATGTTCTTGATTTATCGGTGGATATTTTCCTTCAGCTGATCAAGAGTCTGAAGCCTAGGGTTTCCATAGATCCTGTCCTTGAGATACCCCCACAAGAAGAAGTCTGGAGGAGTAAGGTCAGGGGAATACGGTGGCCACTCAACGTCTTCGTAGAGGGAGATAAAGCGGCCCTCAAAATGTTGGTTGAGAAAACGCCTTGTTTGGAAAGGCATGAATGTCTTGGCGAAGGATCCACTGAACGGTGCTCTTATGAATATTTGTCTCGGCAGAAAGTAGTCAAATCGATTTTTTTGGACTCTGAACGACCGCCTGTCTCACCATTTACCACATTTTCTTCACTATGACCTATCCTCTTCCGACCACTGTGACCCTCGTGAAGGTCACAGATGGTTCCCACATTGGTAAACTTTGCGATGGTGCACTTTATTGTCTGAAAGTTTGGTGCATGGCGCAAGTGGATACCGAAATGTCTCGAGTAAAGACGTTGCACCTGTATGACACTTTTCGTCTGGTGCCAAAGTTCAACAATTTTCGTCCGTTGTTGTACGGTCAGTCTTGGCATTTTTCTGGCGCTTGCCAGAAATAAACTGGTATCAAAATAAACTTCAGGGTCTCTGCAACAAAAAATGAAGCATAAGTGACAAAATTACTGCTTTTTTAGGATCAAACGAAGCATTTTAAAAGTTGTATATTTTTTGGGACACCCTATAAATATATACATATATATATATATATATATATATATATATATATATATATATGTATATATATATATATATATGTATATATATATATATATATATATATATACACATATATATATATATATATATATATATATATATATATATATATATATATATATATATATATATATATATATATATATTTATATATATATATATATATATATATATATATACACATATTATATAGACACACACATATACATACATATATATATATATATATATATATATATATATATATAGATATACACACACACACACACACACACACACACACACACACACACACACACACACACACACACACACACACAACCCCCTGATCCAAAATGGTCTTCACGTTCGGTGCTGCATATCGAGTCCCTCTTCCAAGTGTCCAACTTGTTTTTATCCTTTGTGTTTTCTTGTTTATCACATAACTCACATCCAATATTTTTACTCAAAAAGGCCATTTGGTTCAAACATGTCGATCTATTTCACACACTTAGGCGTCAGGTTTCCCTTTTGGATTCTATATATAGCAAACAGATATGCTCAAGTGTAAACAAGTGTGCTGTACATAAAGGGGCCATATATTTATTACGTATACAAAATGGTGGCTTTCCTGAATACTCCATCCCCCTTTTCACCCTTTAAACCCCATACATGCCTCATTTCTCTCTCTTCCTTTACTCATCTCCCCCAAATACCCTTCTCTCTCGCGTGTCAAATGAACAAGGAGGAGTTTGTACAGCAGAGAGGGGGTAGAAGTCAAAAAGGTTTTCTACTAACCAACCATAAAATGAAGCAAGTTTGCAAACGTTCTGTTTTCTACATTTCTTCAATCCAGTGTCCGACATTATACTTGGTGTGGTTAGTGGAATGAAGGTGGGCGAGGGGGCTGTTCCTGACGCCAGCGCAACAGAAGTCTTGGTTTGAGCTCTGAAACGTTTTGACAACATTTAAACCGATTTAACCCGTCTCCCCCCCCCCCCCCCACGACCTTGTATATTCTATGGAGAACATGAGATATCAATTCCAAGAACATTCAGATCCAACAGACAAAACAACACTGTACATTTATGGAACTTGATGGGCTTAGGTGAGAATATCAAACAACCCAAACCTCCTTTCGTGTCCAACTCTACCCTTGATTCTCCTCTCACATGTCCTTCCTCCTCTTCCTTTTTCTCAATTTGCTTCAGCCTCCTCTCTTTCCCCTCCACATATGTGTGCACGAGTTAAATAGATTGCTCCTTTTAGGTATTAAGATTTGTTCATTTCATTCATTCATTAATTGTCCATGTGAACAAAAGGACATTTCCTATCTACTGGCAATTCAAAATCAAAGCTTGGGAATGATGATCAGGGAAAGGGAGTGTTTGCATTGCATCAAACCATTTTGGCATGAACAATGAACATATGAATTGTATTTGGCACAAATTATTGTTTAAAATGACAGCACAAAGTAAGTGGAACATGAAGGCGAATGCCGGAATTATTAAAACTAAAACAACCAGAAGGGCACTCGGTATAGTGCATACCTCTGCCACACAATGCCTGATCCAGGAGAACATATCTGGCCCAATACAATTTTGAGATATCATGCTACAGTATATAATCGTTTTTGGCCCGATCTCTCAATGGTGAAGAATCACAAAACCGGATCCAAATTCAGATCTTCACCAAAATTGAATCAATTCTTCCTCGTCACACCCAACCTGACCACCAAGTTTCATCTGAATCCATCCACAACTTTTTGAGATATCTTGCACACAAACAAACAAACAGACAGAAAGGGGTGAAAACATAACCTCCTTCACCTTCGTTGGTGGGTCCCACATTTACTTGTCAACCTTCAACACAACACGTTTCTCACACAAGGTTCAAATTGACGGAAGGTTTAAAAGGTGAATGATGGTACAATCTTTGGAGATAAACAAGCATTGAATCCTCGACACCCTCAAACAAGCCGACTTGATGACTCAAAAATTTCAACAATACCCTTTCCAAACACTTAATTTCAAAACAACATTTATTTCCATGAAACAAAAGCAACATACGAGGGCATGCAGAAAAGTAATGCCTCCTCTTATTTTTCTCCAAAAAAGGTAAAACTAGAATGGCACTCGGTAGAGGGAATACCTCCGCCGTGCTGAACAGTTTATGTTTTGTATCCACTGATCGGCCGGATCTGAATCAAAATCGAATCCGCTTGTTCTTGACACCTAACCAACTCATCCACCTAGTTTTGTCATAACTCGTCCACAACTTTTTGAAACATCCTGCTCACAGACAGACAAACAGATAGACAAACAGACTTGGGTGGAAACATAACCTCCATCCACGTTTGGTGGAAGAGGTAAATATTCGACTGAAAAAAAAGACAGGCACTAACTTCAGTTTTTATTTCACCATGGTGCACATTTATTTCTCAACATAATCATCATTGCCTTCCACACATTTCTGTCAACGCTCAAGTAGTTTTGTTATGCCGTCACAATCGAACTGTGTCCTACTAACTTAACCATCACTTCACAATGGCCTTGATATAATTATCGGAAGAAAAATGTTCTCCACCAAAGTGTTCCTTAAGTTTGGGGAAGCGATTAAAATCTGACAGAGCCAAGTCAATGCTCGTGATCATTTGAGGCGGAACTCCATTGATCATCTCTTACTCTCATGATCGTCACATGCACCCAACTCCCATCTCCAGTCATTCATCCAAACTCTCGTCTCCAGTGCTTCATGTCTTACAGCACTGACAATGTCATGCCACCCTCTGCCATCTTGACTCACATAGCACTGAGACACCGATTGTAAGTATCACTAAACTCCGCACGTTATGACGGGAAGACATAATGTGCAAACTGCACTTTGTTTCATTCGAACACTTTTACCTGTTTTGGAGAAAAATAATAAGAGGCATTAATTTTCAACATACCCTCGTAGTATAAAAAAGACATTTGAAATGCCAAAGGAGGCTGAATCGCCAAAGGTTAATTGTACAGCAAGAATGCCCTTTACACATGTATGGTGATACATATATTCAGAACAAAATAAGAAACAATATGGATAACATAACAGATATAAGTAAACCATTGGAGACATGAAAGAAACATATTCATGGGCAGATAGTTTCACAAAGTGAATGAATTGGAGCAATGAAAAGCACAAGTGTGAGAATTCATTTGACAAATATACAACAGATTTCTTAAAGGATGTATGTATAATGTCTTTTTGCATTAGTTTGTTGCTGTATCATAGAGAGCATACAGTGTCTTTCATGAAAAGTAGGTGAAATATCACAGGCACTCATCAGCGATGCGACCTCAGCAAATGATGCTACCCGCAGCCACGTGCTGCATATGAAGAAACAAGAAGCAGAAGCAGAAGCAGAAGCAGAAGCAGGCTTCCTCGCCAAATTTAGTTGAAACCTTAAAATAAACTCTTAAAGGCCCAGTCACACCTTGATGTTTTAGCCAGCAATGGCAACGTATCAAATGTATGTAAAACGCTGGCTTATGCTGAACTTTTGATGGTTTTTTTAAGATTCGGACGTATTCATAGCGAGTTGGTCATATGCATAACACATTAGTAACGGACACAGAACGTTTCGTTGTCTTATAAATAACTTATACCAACGAATGCTGAGCCTGTTGCCGGCGTTCACAACCTATGCCCAACGATAGTCTAACTTATGCATAGCGCGCTGCACGTATCGCCGACGATCACATGGCGTAGCCTATTAAAAGGCTGCAGCACAATGATTCAAATCATAACCGCCAGAGAAATGGAAGTGTCAACATCGCAGTCACACCTTGGCGATCTTGCCAGCGTATGCCGACCTCTGAAAAATGCATCTTAAACGCTGGCGCACGTCAAATACGGTATGGGTAAGTTTGGTATACGTGACTAGAATGCTAAAGTACGCTATCATACGTCGTATTAAGTGGAGTACGTCTTGTACTTTTAAACGTGTTAAAAATTTTACGACGTACTTGCCGTATGCCTCACACGTTCCGCATGCGATGGGAATAAGTTGTACGCACGATATGTGATCGTTGGCACACGTCGACAAAAGTTATTGTAAGTTACTCATAAGTCGAAACACGTCGAGGTAATGGTTTGCGTCAGTGTTCCAGACTCCCTGGTTTTTAGTTTTTATTTTTCGGTGTGACGTTGATGTTGACACTTCGATTTCTCGTGCGGTTATAATACCAAGCTTGCACACTAAAAACTCGGCTCGCCGTCACACGATCCCTATGAAATTGCTGTGGCACTTAGCGGACATGCCGCCAATGTTTGGGAAGTCTTGGCTTTCCATAGTACCACTTGCATTTTGCACAATGCGTATTTTTGTCATTCCCCGTGTACAGTCTGTCATCTGCTACCAGCTATGTTGTACTGCTATCCCGTGCATGTGCACGGGTATCGCTAGTAATATAATTAATAGGCTGCCGCTCAACGATTTAAATCATAACCGCACTGGAAATTGAAGTGTCAACATCACCGTCATACCGAAGAAAAAAAAAATCAGGGAGTCTGGAACACTGACGCTAACCATTACCTTGACGTGTTTCGACTTATGAGTAACTTACAAGTAACGTGTATCGACGTGTGTCAACGATCGCGTAACGTGCCAACAACACGTTACTCATAGGTTAGAAATAAGTTTCGGGTACGCTAAACATTACCTCGATGTGTTTCGACTTATGATTAACTTACAAGTAATGTGTGTCGACGTGTGTCAACGATCGCATAACGTGCCTACAACTTATGGCCAGCGAAGCGAAACTTGTGAGTCATACGCTGGCATAAGTCGTAAAATTTCAAGCATGGAAAATTTGAGGACAACCGCAAAGTACAACGATGAAAGCCAGCGTACTACGACGTATGGCAGTGTTTTTCAGCGTGCTCTCAATGTTTCCAAAACTTACCCATAATGTATTCAACGTGTGCCAGTGGTTTAGACAAATTTTTCAAAAATCGGCATAAGCTGGCTAAAACGTCAAGGTGTGACTGGGCCTTAAGATTGAAGCATTTTGCATTTCGATGTCAAGTATTTTACATCCTCGTTCTGATTGTTTCTGTCGAAGACACTTCATGATTTCAAAAGTCCACCTCGTACATTTCACAGTTCACTAAACAGCTGTATGTAGAAGTAGAAAATTTAAATCAGGAAGATTGTTATACAAGGTTAAATTTTATTTTGAAATGATTATATAGACCAAATTTTATGGAGGTCTGCCACCTGATATCCAATTTAGAGACATCCATGATAACATGCTAGAATAACACACGTTTCACATTGACGAGCCAAGTAGTATTCGTTTTCATTTAAGTTTCCTTACGTATCATAAGCTTTGCAAACAAATAAAAATAAATCACAAAATCTTGATAATTTATTCAAATTCTGCCCCAGCCTTCCTCCATTTCTCAAAGCACCCAATTTTTCAAAGTAACTTTCTGCTATTTACGACCAACCACTTGCATTGAATAAAATAGGTATTTTTTTTAGAATTGATTCTACTTTTTTCACTTGATAATATGCTTGGTCATTGAAAATTAAAATTTTAACGGATCGTCAGTGGACAGAAAATCTGAATTGAATGCATATGCTATGCTGCGGGTGATCATAGCGACACTTTTTGTTTCCAATGTTGTTTTGTTATTTATTTTTATTAATTTTTTCTCATTTATAGATGCATGGATGAGCATGAATATTATCTTTGTTCTGCTCTCCAATATTATCTTATTTTTATGATCTGCTCTCCAAGTTTAATCATATTGTATCTCCTGATTTCATATGCAGTGCCTTCAGAAAGTATTCACACCCCTTGACTTTTTGTCACATTTTGTTGTGTTGCAGCCTGAATTTAAGGTGGATTATATTGATAAAAAATTGTCACCGATCGACACAAAATACCTTATAATGTCAAAGTGAAAACATGTTTTTAGAAACTTTTCACAAATTAATTAAAAATGAAAAGCTGAAATGTCTTGCATCAATAAGTGTTCAACCATTTTGGAATGACATTCCAAATTGAGATCAGGTGCATCCAATTTCCTTTGATCATCCTTGAGATGTCTCTACCACTTGATTGGAGTCCATCTGTGGCCAATTCAAATGATTGGATATGACTTAGAAAGAAACACACCTTTCTATATAAGGTCCCACAGTTGACAGTACATGTAAGAGCAGAAACTCTAACATGAAGTCCAAGGGACTGTCCGTAGAACTCTGAGATACAATTGTGAAGAGGCATAGATCTGGGGAAGGGTATAAAACAATTTATGGAGTGTTGAAAGTGAAATGAAAGTACATATATATCCATATATGTATAAATACATGACTGGTCAAAAGTTTTCGAACACCCCCATTTTTCCAGTTTTTTATTGAAATCTAAGCAGTTTAAGTCCAGTGAATAACCTGAAATGGTACAAAGCTAAGCGGTAAACTGGCAGAGGTTAAAAAAAAATTTAGGTTTCCAAAAACTGAAAAATAATGTAAATTTCAGAGTTGTAAAAAAAGGCCCTTTTCAGGGAACAAGTAATAGGTTCGAAACTGCAGCTGTTCTGCAGCAATGGAAGTAAATTCAGCCTTGAAAGTTGATGCAAACAATTCCTACAAGTGTCCCAACTTTTGTTGATTAGTTACAAACCTTCTGTCTGTATAAAAGCAGTGTTGGAACAGACTGTGGTGCCACGCCCTCTGAAGCATTATTTGGACAATATTGCACTGCAGGAAGTAGTATATTACTATCATAATGGCGAGAAAAAGACAATTAACAAAGGAAGACAGACAGACAGACCATTATAACCCTTAAAAGTGTTGGTCTTTCCTTTGGAGAAATTGCAAAGAAGCCAAGGTCAGTGAGTACAGTTTCCTACACCATGAAAAGGCACTTGGAAACTGGAGAAAACTCTGACAGGAAGGTCTGGCAGACCCAAAGCCACAACACAATCAGAAGACAAATTTCTGAGAGTCAACAGCTTGTGTGATAGGCGGCTCACAGGACAGCAGCTTCAAGCACAGCTTAACACTGGTCAAAGTAAGGAAGTCTCAGTTTCAACTGTGAAGAGGAGACTTCAAGCTGCAGGTTTGACAGGACGAGTGGCAGTAAGAAAGCCATTGCTGAGATGGCAAAATAAGAAAAAGAGGCTTGACTGGGCCATGAAGCACCACCAGTGGACTACTGAAAACGGGAAGAAGGTCTTATGGACCGATGAATCAAAATTTGAAATCTTCGGTTCATCACGCAGGGTTTTTGTACGCCGTAAAGTCGGCGAAAGGATGGTTCCTCAGTGTGTGACATCAACTGTCAAACATGGAGGAGGAAGCGTGATGATCTGAGTCTCTTTTGCTGGATCCAGTCGGCGACTTGCACAGAGTGACTGGCACCAGAACCAAAAGGGCTACCACCAAAAGGGCTACCAGTGACTTTTTTAGCGCCATGCAATCCCCTCTGGTCTACACCTAGTTGGTCAGGGGTTCATCCCACAGCAAGATAACGACACAAAACATACCTCCAGGCTATGTCAGAACTACCTCAGAAGAAAAGAACAAGACGGTAGGCTTCAAATCATGAAATGGCCAGCACAAACTCCAGAGTTAAACCCCATTGAGCTGTTTTGGGATGAACTGGACAGAAGGGTGAAAGCAAAGCAACCTACAAGTGCAACACATTTGTGGGAACTTCTGCAAGTGTTGGGAAGAACTTTCCGAACAATATTTGATTTCCATTGTAGAATGAATGCCACGAGTATGTTCGGCTGTTATACCTGCAAAAAGTGGCGATTTTGATGAGTCAAAAATTTAGATTTAATTTTGTTTAACAAAACGATTCCATGATTTCTTTTTTATCTGAAATTGTTTATTTGTTCTGTGCTTTAATTTCAGAGTACATTGAAACAGTAAACTGCTTAAATTTCAGTAAAAACTGTAAAAATGGGGGTGTTCTAAAACTTTTGACTGGTAGTGTATATACATATGTGTGGTGAATTGAGGTGAATTGAGGGACATGACGCGGGATCACATGTTGTGCGTCTCGCGTATAAGGGGAGGTCTCCGCGGCACGGAGTGATTGTCCCCGGGGCATTGCCATTTACATCGGCTGTTCACTTGATGCTCGTTGACTGAAGGTGCTCATTGACTGGTGAGAATGGAGATTATATCGAACTCCGTGCTTACGCGGATTTAGTCTGCAATGATTAATCGCACATGTATACGTTACTGCTTATGTACTCCTAGCTGAACCTGTATTCCCCGGTGTGCCCACAGAAGCGGCTCCAATCAAATGGAATAAAGCTTAAACTCTGAAGGTTCTTCTCTCGCTCTCATTTCAATTTATTCCATTTGGTTTTCTCGGCTCTCTCAACCAACGATGGACAAGATCTACAAACCAGAGAGGTTCGACGCAGACCCAAACGCGACTGACGCAGAAATGAAATGGTCGCATTGGTTCTGTTCCTTCTCACACTATCTGACCATCATCGAGGAGGGAGCTGACAAATTTGCCGCTCTCGTGAATCATGTCTCGCCCAGCGTGTACAGGCTCTTCTCGGAGTGCGACACTTACGAAGCAGCGATCGACGTGCTGCAAGCGCTCTACGTGAAGCCCAAGAACGAGATATACATACGACATCTTCTCAACACACGCAAGCAAGCAGCCGGGGAGACAATCGATCAGTTCCTGCAAGCTCTGAATCAGCTGGGAAAAGACGGCAGCTTCCGGGCCGTAAGCGCCGAGGAACACCGAAAGGAAGCCACATGGGAGGCATTCATCCAAGGACTCAGATCAGCCCACATACGGCAACGCTTACTAGAGAAAGCGCAACCCACTCTTGACAAGGTAGTCGATCAGGCACGAGCGATGGATACGGCTCAGCAACAATCTGAGTCATTTGGGACACCGATGCTGCTAATGAACGCTGCTACGATGGGAACCCAAGGAACCCCACTGGCACAGACACAGCCAGACATAGGGGATGGAGAAACACCCGAGGAGCCGGATACCCAGGCCACGTCAAACTCCTCAGCAACTGCTCCGGTTGGTAAATGCTTCTTTTGTGGGTACAAAAGGCACCCTCGTCAAAAATGTCCCGCCAGAGATGCCACATGCATGAATTGCGACAAGAAAGGGCATTATGCCAGGGTATGTAAATCTACTCTAAGGAGAAATAAACCCACTTCTGCGGCTCTCTACTCACAAAATAAATTAACTGCAGCCTCCCGAGGAATCTATCCAAGGCTATCATCAACGTACGAATTAACGGGCATATGGCTGAGGCACTGATTGATACCGGTAGCTCTGAAAGTTTCGTCAACAGCTCGCTAGTGAAGGGCAGGAAATGGAAAATCCACCCGACTGACAATACGGTATGCATGGCCGCCACCTCACTACAATCCCGCGTACGAGGGTACTGCAATGTTGAATTGGACGTAAAAGGGTACACGCATCGGGATGTAAGGGTACTGGTGCTTCGTGATTTGTGCGCAGACGTAATTCTGGGTCATAATGTCCTCAAGCAGCACACGAGCGTCGAAATACCCTTTGGAGGAAGCAAGCCTCATCTAATTTTAAATGCGTTGACCACCGCGGAGGTGACGTCCCCCCAGCTGTTCGCTAACTTGTCGCCGGTCTGCAAACCGATAGCGATTAAATCGCGGCGATATACCACTGCTGACATGAATTTCATCACTTCGGAAACCAAGCGATTACTGGAAGAGGGAATTATAGAACCGAGCGATTCGCCATGGCGCGCACAGGTGTTAGTAACCAGCAGTCAGAACCATAAGAAACGAATGGTTGTCGATTATTCCCAAACGGTCAATCGCTTTACCCAACTCGATGCCTACCCCCTGCCGCGCATAGACGAGATGGTCGAACGCGTGGCCAATTATAAGGTATTCAGCACCATCGACTTGCGAAGCGCCTATCATCAAATTCCCATCCGAGAGGAAGACAAACCTTACACCGCATTCCAGGCAGGGAGGCGCCTCTACCAATTCAGGAGAATACCTTTCGGTGTCACGAATGGGGTAGCTTGCTTCCAACGGGTTATGGACGACATCATCTCAGATGAAAACCTCAAAGACACTTTTGTTTACGTGGATAATGTCACAGTGTGCGGTAGGGATCAGGGGGAACATGATAGGAATCTGGACAGATTCTTGAGCATTGCTAGAAAATATAATCTGACTCTCAACTACGAGAAATGCGTATTCTCGGCAAGGTCAATTGACCTTCTCGGCTACACGATAGCCGACGGCACAATTAAGCCTGATCCTGAACGATTGCGCCCGCTCCGTGAGCTACCCCCACCTCAGGACCTGCAGGCAATGCGCCGGGTGATCGGCATGTTCGCTTACTATGCAAGATGGATTTCGCAATACTCCGAGAAAATACATCCCCTAGTGCATTGCAAAAACTTTCCACCAGATGCCGCTGTTGTAAGAGCTTTCCACAACCTCAAGGATGATATCAGTAAGTCCGTGGTTTTATCGATCGATAGCTCGGTGCCCTTTGTGGTGGAAACCGACGCTTCAGATCACGCCATAGCTGCTACGCTTAATCAGTCTGGGCGGCCGGTCGCGTTCTTCTCGAGAACTCTCTCTAGAAGTGAGCAGAGACACTCAGCGATAGAGAAGGAAGCGTACGCCATCGTCAAAGCGCTGCGGAAATGGAGACATTATTTACTGGGAAACCACTTCACGCTCGTTACGGACCAACGATCCGTGGCATTCATGTTTGATGGGAAAAATAACGGGAAAATTAAGAATGAAAAAATTATGAGATGGCGGATAGACCTAGCTTGCTACAGTTACGACATTGTTTACCGGCCCGGGAAGGAAAACCTTGCTGCAGATACCTTCTCTCGGGTCTACAGTTCGGCAACAATCAGTCAGGCTTTGCAAGACCTACACGTGTCTCTCTGCCACCCAGGGGTAACCAGAATGGCACATTTTGTGCGCAGACAAAATCTTCCCTATTCTGTTGAAGATATTAAACAAATGAATGCTTCATGCCCTGTTTGTGCTGAACTAAAACCCAGATTCTATGGCGCGGCATCTGGCAGACTGATCAAGGCTACTTCCCCCTTCGAGAGACTAAACATCGACTTCAAAGGGCCCCTGCCGACCGAGACAGACAACAGATACATATTCACCGTTGTTGATGAATATTCAAGGTTCCCTTTCGCATTTCCGTGCTCGGATATGACCTCGGGCACTGTCGTGAGATGTCTCTCTGACCTCTTCGCTATGTTTGGGAAACCTTCGTACATACATTCAGACAGAGGGCCGTGTTTCATGTCGGCCGGGCTAAAACAATTCCTACTAGAGCTCGGCATAGCAACTAGTCGAACGACGGGTTACAACCCACAGGGAAACGGGCAGGTGGAAAGGTATAATGGAGTTATTTGGAAAGCCGTAACTCTGGCACTCCTCCTTCTGACATCCCCTCCCCAGGTGTTCCCCCCCCAGGAACTCCACCGGGCGACGGGGCTGCCGCGTTCCACCCGAGAGCGATCGAGGAGTCATCCCCGGCACAAGTCGAGGCTCACCAAGAGGATCGGGAGTCTCCCTCAAGTGAAACTGCCATTTACTCCCGGAGAGGTCGACGAATAAGGCCCCCTCGACGACTCAATCTGTGAAGGGGATTATCGGCATTCTCGCTGCTCATGCTCCTATATGCTCATTATATCATATATCGATGCTCATTTCCATGCTCCTACAACTCAAAATAATCACTGCTTGGCATGTATGCTTCTGTAGACCTATTAGTCCGCGTTGCTTGAAATGTATACTCCTATAGTGCTAAAGCAATCATGGTGTGTAAGATGGGCCCCTAGTTGCATTTTAAAGGTGGGGAGAATGTGGTGAATTGAGGTGAATTGAGGGACATGACGCGGGATCACATGTTGTGCGTCTCGCGTATAAGGGGAGGTCTCCGCGGCACGGAGTGATTGTCCCCGGGGCATTGCCATTTACATCAGCTGTTCACTTGATGCTCGTTGACTGAAGGTGCTCATTGACTGGTGAGAATGGAGATTATATCGAACTCCGTGCTTACGCGGATTTAGTCTGGAATGATTAATCGCACATGTATACGTTACTGCTTATGTACTCCTAGCTGAACCTGTATTCCCCGGTGTGCCCACAGAAGCGGCTCCAATCAAATGGAATAAAGCCTAAACTCTGAAGGTTCTTCTCTCGCTCTCATTTCAATATGTATATGTATGTATATATGTATATATATATATATATATATATATATATATATATATACACACACACACACAAATCCAAAAATAAAATAAGAGACCACTCCAAAAAAAATTTCAATCAGCATCTCTACATGTCTGGCAGCCATTCCATTCCAGTATCTGTTGAATTCCAACAGGCACACCTCATCCTACTTAGTGAGGTACTGATTAGGTGATCACCTGAACCGAATCTTATAAACAAGGAAAAGTATAAAAACCACTGCTGTGGTTATCACTATCCTCTTGCAATAGGACCAGCTGGATGGCAAAAACAGTGCTCGTAGTACCTCAAAAGTAATTGGAATCAAAAAAACAACTATTGACCATGCAAAAAGAGGTGAAAAGAAAAGTTTTGAGTGAGGAAAAGAAGGGTTCAATTCTGGGTTTTCTGGCAGAGCGATTTCACTTCACGTTGCTTCCTTCATGAGCTTCATGAGCTTCACGTTGCTTCCATCCTTAAAATTTCAAAGATAGCGGTTCATAAGAACAAGGTCAAGCAGCAGACATTGGGACAACAAAGCTACAGATTGGCAGAGGGCGAAAACGATTTTCCACTGACCGGAATGACTGCCAACTCATTCGAATGTCACTCAACAACCGTAAGATGACATCAAGTGACCTACTAAAAGAATGGCAAACGGCAGCTGGGGTTAATTGCATGGCGAGGATGGTTCGAAACAGGCTCCTAGGGGCAGGGCTGAAGTCGTGCAAAGCTAGAAAAAAAGCCCTTCATCAATGAGAAGCAAAGAAGATCCAGGTTGAGGTTTGTAAAAGACCATAAGGATTGGACCATAGAGGAATGGAGTAAGGTCAATTCGGTTATCTTCTCTGATGAGTCCAATTTTCAGCTTTGCCCAACACCTGGTCGTCTAATGGTTAGACGGAGATCTGGAGAGGCCTACAAGCCACAGTGTCTCACACCCACTGTGAAATTTGGTGGAGGATCGGTGATGATCTGGGGGTGCTTCAGCAAGGCTGGAATCGGGCAGATTTGTCTTTGTGAAGGACTCATGAATCAAGCCACGTACAAGGTTGGCCTGGAAGAACACTTGCTTCCTTCTGCTATGACAATGTTCCCCAACTCTGAGGATTGGTTTTTCCAGCAGGACAATGCTCCATGCCACAAAGCCAGGTCAATCAAGGTGTGGATGGAGGACCATCAGATCAAGACCCTGTCATGGCCAGCCCAATCTTCAGTCCTGAACCCCATTGAAAACCTCTGGAATGTGATCAAGAGGAAGATGGATGGTCACAAGACATCAAACAAAGCTGAGCTGCTTGAATTTTTGTGCCAGGAGTGGCATAAAGTCAGACAACAGCAATGTGAAAGACTGGTGGAGAGCATGCCAAGACGCATGAAAGATGTGATTGAAAATCAGGGTTATTCCACAAAATATTGATTTCTGAACTCTTCCTAAGTTCAAACATTAGTATTGTGTTGTTTAAAAATGAATATGAACTTGTTTTGTTTGTATTATTTGAGGTCTGAAAACACTGAATCTTTGTTGTTATTTTGACCAGTTGTCATTTTCTGAAAATAAATGGTCTAAATGACAATATTTTTATTCGGAATTTGGGAGAAATGTTGTCAGTAGTTTGTAGAATAAAACAAAAATGTTCGTTTAACTCAAACACATACCTATAAATAGTAAAACCAGAAAAACTGATAATTCTGCAGTGGTCTCTTAATTTTTCCCAGAGCTGTATATGTACATATATATATATATATATATATATATATATATATATATATATATATATATATATATATATATATATATTGTTACGGATTCGCGCCCGCCGGCGTGCTGACGGCCACGTAACTCGAATCGCGGCACGTCGCCCACCGGACGGACAATCCAGTCGTGACCCTCTCGGACTAACGCCGGGAACCAGTCACGGGTGGACCTTTCGGTCTCACCGCGATCGAGCCAATCGGCCCCCGCGTGGGATAGGGTTGCTCGCCAAATTCGACCTACCTAAGTACCCACACGGAGGGTAGACCGGGCGATCGCACCTCGCCGCAGGTCGACTTCGGACACGGGCCACTTAAGCGACCCGTTCCGTACTATCGGGATAACCGAGCGGTGTTATTCGTCGACCTCGACGGTTCGATTAATTATCGGGCGTATTCAGCCCACTACCAACCCTTTACTTGAAGCAAGATGAGGATTCAATGAAAGAAATGACGAAGCGAAGCGGGAAACAGTTCAACACAAAGCACATTTATTCGCGATGAACGGAAAGCACACATATTCAATTCCACCAAAAGCACATAGAAAAGGAAAAGAAACACAATGCAATTTTACACAAAAAGCAAATGCGACAATGCAGATCTAATACCGATTACGCGAGCACACGGCAACACTTATACAATTTTACTTCACAGACGGCGCCGACAACACATACCCAAAACCAAGGAAAAGAACACCCTCAAAGATGAGGCGGGCCTGAGGCCGAGACCGGGTCGGGCCTACCCGTCTGGTGATGAGACGCGGAGCGGCGATGGTGCCTCAACTCCGCGGGCCTCGCGGGCAGTGTCTGGTAGGGGGTGGGAAAGGGGCCCCCTTGGTCGCACTATCTCAGCGCGGGGGGAAACAGGAGGGGGTTGCTGATGCTCGGGGTATAGAGGATTTCTACTCTGCCTCGAGTCCCGCGACGAGCGTCTCCACCTCGACCAGGTCGCGCCGTCGGCCTCCCTGGTGTGCAGCTCCCGGCACGACGCGAGCACCCCCTCGTCTGCCCTCGCCGCCTCTCCACAGCTCCGTCCCCTTCGCTCCGACTCCAACGCACACGACGATGACCAACTCCTTCTTGCTTCTTCTTCTTCCCAACTCCACCGCCCGCGAAGTCTTAACTCTTTATTCACTTGACTGACGAACACGGTCACTTATATAAGCCCCTTGGCTACGCTCTCTCATCTTTGACCCCCTGCCTTCGACCTTTCACCTCGCTCCCCATTGGCCCGAGAAAAAGTGGGCGTGAATGCATTTTGATCCATAAATTTGCATATAGCGATCGCCCTCCAACGCCCTGGAGGCGGGGCCAAATCGCCCCTCGCTCACCGATTGGACGGAACAAAAGTGGGCGTGTGTCGTTTTTGATCCGTTTTTGAAGTGGAAAATCCGTGGTTTTGTACACGCTGTTCGGTGCGCGCCCTGCACGAGTCCAACACCGGCACCCACAAGCGGCGCAAGAACGGTGGCGATGCGACGGTTGCGAGGTGTGACGTGAAGCGGCGCCGCGGTGGGTGGTTGATGTTGTGGTTGGTGGTGGTAATCATGGCGGTTGGTCCAAAATAAAGATAGTAAAAGAAAAACGGCTATCCTGAAGAGTCGCAGCACGCATAAATGACATGTATTCCCACTAGACAACGGGTTTGGGCCTAACTACACATATACTTACCGAGATACCTCACCTAAGGGACCTGAATGGTGGTTTGCGAATTTGGTAACCACAACAATATATATATATATATTGCCCATCACCCATTTTAACCACTCACAAACTGATATTCAAGATCAGTACCTTCCAGGTGACGTAGAAAGCTGAAATTTCACGTGCTAACAGACATCAAAGTAAATACATCAGAAAATTTCACAGAATCAACGGAAAGTGTCCATAAATAAAAATATAAATGGATGAAAAAAACTAATGCAGGTGAGCGACCTGTGACAATAGGCAAGAATGGTTCATTATTGCTTCCAATGTGTAGGCATACCCCTCTAGTGTGTATGTATATATATGCAAAAAGGGCAACCCTAAATGCAACATCATGCTGACGTCATCTGGATAAGCTACGCAAGTGCGCGCGCGCGCGCACACACACACACACACACACACACACACACACACACACACACACACACACACACACACACACACACACACACACACACACACACACACACACACACACACACACACACACACACACACACACACACACCTCCAGAAGAGAGTACATTTAATGTCGAGCTCAACGTGTTTTGGAAATTGATTTATCAACTGCTGCCAAATTGAATGTGTATGAATTATATAGTTTTAATGTGAAAACTCCATTTTGTCCCAGTGTTCTGCTTTAGCCACTTGTGAAACTATGGCAATGTGATCCGCTGAAGAATTCACGGGAACTCAGGCCTATCCCTCCGCGACCAAAAGACATCCAGTGCATTTTTTGGCACCGAGTTCGACGTTACTTTTTTCCGCTGAGACTGAATGGTTCATCAGTAACTGCGGATCTAATAATACCCAGGCAGGCAACGATCACACTTCGCAAAAGTGGCGGACTCTCGTTTCGTGCCCGGGTCATTCTCCCGTAGTCAGCATAAGACTCTCCCTCCTCTGTGTCTCTGTCTCTGTCTCTGTCTCTGTCTCTGTCTCTGTTTTTCTCTCTCTCTCTCTCTCTCTCTCTCTCTCTCTCTCTCTCTCTCTCTCTCTCTCTCTCTCTCTCTCTCTCTCTCTCTCTCTCTCTCTCTCTCTCTCTCTCTCTCTCTCTCTCTCTCTCTCTCTCTCTCTCTCTCTCTCTCTCTCTCTCTCTCTCTCTCTCTCTCTCTCTCTCTCTCTCTCTCTCTCTCTCTCTCTCTCTCTCTCTCTCTCTCTCTCTCTCTCTCTCTCTCTCTCTCTCTCTCTCTCTCTCTCTCTCTGCTCGGCTGCGCTGCAGCTCCGCTCGTCCCAGGGGAGGTGTGTGGGTCGTGAGCTACTGACAAAGTGCACTTGTGTTTGTTGACGTTTCGAAGCCGACACAGAAACCTATTTACCGACAAGTGTGAAAACGCGCTTAGAAGTTTCGCGTCGACTTTATAACCCCCAGAGACCCCACACCCCGCTCCTCCTCCCACACCCACCTGCATATACCCCCAGCGTACAGCGAGAGAGGAAATTCTATAGGCCATCGCATATACATCTACATACAGTTGGTCATTATGTAGTTCCACGTCACCGCATGAAGACGGCTCATTTAATGGTAAACTGCATTAAAGCTGTTATTACACCAAAATTCCAGCGATCGCTCAAGTGTCTGTGACATCGTGGAAGATCAATTCCCCATTAATCTGGATATATCTTTACACCCTGTTCTGTTTCGCCTGTTCGATCAGATCACAAGACCTCACAGCTGATAGTTGTTTTGCGTGAGAAGTGCTGATGCACCCCCAAAATGAAGCCAGAGAAGCAATGGCATTCCTATACAATTATAAGTTTATTGTATAAGGCTCCAATAAATGTACCACACTTTCCTTTGAGTTGCCTGGACTGGGTTCGACTCCCGACCCAAGCTTAAACTCGCAGATTGGGTCATCCCTCGGATGGACCTTAAGCCGGGTGTTCTGTCTGCTGTAGTATTCCTTGGGGGACGCACAAGATCCCTCGGTGTGTTTTAAACAAGAGTAGGCAAGTTGTCGCCGGCACCCTGGAACAAATTACAAGTCCCTATCCTAAACTGTGGGTTGCAAGTAATCCAGTCTTCGTGGATACTCCGTGATGGCGACAGATCCAACTCTTATATACAAATTATACATTATAGATTTGGGAATTTGAACCTGATTTCTCAGCACAATCAATCATCGTTTCAGATGGGAATCTTAAAAAGACTAACCCAGACAATGACGTGATAAAATTGGCAAAGTTATCGCAAGTCGGGTAAAGACTTGGTGGCCAATCTCTATTTGTCGTCTTGCGCATACATTTTGTAAAAATTCCTGCTCATTGGTACATGTGACAGCGTTATAGCCAATCATGTTACCAATCCCAGCCAGTTTTACACATATAACAACCTAATGAGCCCTTCGTTCTGTTTTTCACTTTAATAATTTATACTATGGTCACTTTTGTCCTGATCAAAATCCTTTGATCGAGATAAAACGGCATTAAATGATAACCCATGTATTAAATAAAGAAACGACCCTGCGGTTAACGAAGATAGCATTCAAGTTGAAAACAACCACCAATAATCGGTAAATACAATTATGCACAATATCGAATTGTTCATGAAACGATGTATCGGTTTTGGACCCGACTTTTATCAATATATGGGGTGTCTACGACACCGATGATCCACAAAATGTAGGGCCACCAAAGCTTCGCAAATGCCCGTGTCCGTGAATTGCTTGCTCCAAATGTATGTGTCGTCGTATTTGTATATCTACCTGTCACACGTAAATACCTGAAATGACGACTAGGAAACCAACACCAGGTGCAGAATTTGTTGCTGTTGCCATGCTTTAAAAAAAAAAAGGAAAAAAGGATGGGGAGTGGGGGGAGAGGGTGAGTGTTGTAATCAGCTCCGTCTGTCTGTCCGTCCGTCCGTCCGTCCATCCGTCCATCACGCTATCTCCTCCTAAGCGGTTGAGCAGTAATTCAAACTTGGTACTTATGATCAGCACATGGTAAGAAGATGTGAAAGCAGTCTCATTTTGGCCTTGTCCGTTGGGGGCTTGGGGTGGGGTCAAAAGGTCAATTTCAAAAAAATGCAATTACGGGCGTATTTTAAACGTTTTGATGAAACTTTGTTTGTGTATATGTAATCGACATCGGGGAACGCACTAAGTATGTAATGATTTCTTGGATTTGACCCCCAGTTCATGCCCCAAGTGGGGCATGGGGAGATGGGGTCACAGGGGGTCAAAACAGAAGATTGTTTCTAAATAAAAATTTGATATTTTCGGTCATTCCTCGTGGCACTCTTTGCCATCTTTGTACCTTGTTTTGATAGTTGGGAATCGTGGACCATGGAGATGCGCACGATATCGACTTCGCTCCAATTCATGTTGTAAAAGTGATTAATAACTCGTCATGTTCATCAGGAATAGCCAGGCACCGTAACCAAACCGGCCATTGTTTCACGGGGATTCTAGAACCCTGAAACAATGAGGAGTGCCCGAAAAGGAAAGAGAAACGATGATTTGTCATGCACGAGTTCTGTCTGCACGACAACTACACATGACCGACTGTTTCATAAAGTGATGTAAAGGAAAGGTTCATGGTATATGGCATGAACATGGTATGAGTTTAGTCATTGCTATGAATCTTTACACATTCCGAATTATGAATGGATAGAGCTATTGTTGAGCGGTTTTTATGAATGGAAAAAAAGAAAGAAGAAGATTGACCAACGTATAAAAGACCTCGACAGGAATAACGAATCAGTACTGGTGCTCAAAACGAATCAAAATCTTGGTATATTGATTTAGTGAATACAGGATAAAGGTGACAGGTGAGTTCAACTCAGAATGTGATCTGTAATGATGTGATTGTGAGGGATGAAGGAAACACAAACGGTTAACATGATCATGTTCAGGAAAACAAACTCTTCAGAGAACGAAGCTTGGCATGGACAAAACTACAAACGATGTTCAGCATGAACAGAAAAAACACACACACACACACTTTATATATATATATATATATATATCTATATCTCGATATATATCTCTATATCTCTATATCTCGATATATATCTCTATATCTCTATATCTCGATATATATCTCTATATCTCTATATCTCGATATATATCTCTATATCTCTATATCTCGATATATATCTCTATATCTCTATATCTCGATATATATCTCTATATCTCTATATCTCGATATATATCTCTATATCTCTATATCTCGATATATATCTCTATATCTCTATATCTCGATATATATCTCTATATCTCTATATCTCGATATATATCTCTATATCTCTATATCTCGATATATATCTCTATATCTCTATATCTCGATATATATCTATATATCTCTATATCTCGATATATATCTCTATATCTCTATATCTCGATATATATCTCTATATCTCTATATCTCGATATATATCTCTATATCTCTATATCTCGATATATATCTGTATATCTCTATATCTCTATATATATCTCTATATCTCTATATCTCGATATATATCTCTATATCTCTATATTTCGATATATATCTCTATATATATCTCTA
>NC_140961.1:76429005-76441505 GCF_056783735.1 Eptatretus burgeri | reverse complement strand
TTGTTGTAAAACCATGATGGATTGATTTTGATTGGTTTCGCAAGGAAACATGTTCCGATTATCTTGTTGGTTTTTCAAGTGGAAGTTGTACTTAATACCCTGCAGGATATATATATATATATATATATATATATATATATATATATATATATATATATATATATATATATATATATATATATATATATATATATATATATATATATATATATAAATAAAAGGCTGCAAAAGTAGGAATACAGTAATGAAAAACAAAACGTATTTTATTGATGACACAAGCATGTCAATAATAATATACCAACAACAAACATATTAATCCCTCAATTATCTTTGCACCACTATTATAATACTGGTATAATCCTTACTGTATACCTATTTTTGCAGCCCCCTGTATGTGTATATATATATATATATATATATATATATATATATATATATATATATATATATATATATATATATATATATATATATATTGCAAATGACATTTCCATTGCGAGATCATCTTTGGGTGGTGGATGCGAGACCCTGTTGGAAGCACACATTTCCATGCACCCCCTGTCCTACTTTTAAATTGGCTCGTTTGCCAGGGGTCGCCAGCGCGAAACACCGGATGGTCCGTCACCTCGACCGTCCGCTCCCGTCGGGCCGTACGCTCGGCCACCCGTGCGTGCCAAAGCTTTTACAGCCGCCGAGAGCCACCCTGCCCGCGTTCCCACAGTGCGACGGGAGCCTGCGAGGTGCTCAGCAGGGAGTCACAAACTCGTGCTTTGTCTGCCGAACAGCCAACGTGCGATTCCTTCATAACCTATAGGCACTGTCCGTCTGTCCCCGACGGGTATTGCAATTGGTCGTCACACCGATAATGATGATACGCTGTGTGTTGAACATGTCCCACGTGCTTTCGCCAGGCCGACTGCGGGAGGGTCTCCTTTGCTCGAATCGGTTCGGATTTCCAAGGACATTTCAATCCAGAATCTCACGGTAAGTGTGTACGTAATATAAAAACACGTTGTGTTGTGTGCATTCGTGTCCGTATTGCTTTATCATATTTCATGGAAACGTCGGCAATGAATTGACGTTCCTCCTGAAATACGTGGAAGAGCGTTTGCCATCAAGATGTAGATTGTGACGTCATGTAGCAATTGTCATTTGCAGTGATTTTTTTTACACCACTAAAAGTACCGCCTCCAACACTCACATTTTTCTTCCTATGCCCCCACCCCCCTATCATCTGCTTGTGTGCACGTTGTTCCTCCTTAATTATTATCTTTCAACGTATTTCATTACTATATTGTTCGGCCTACATCATGTGCATAATGGTCAATTGGACAGCTACTTTAAACAGGTTTTGGTAAAATATTTTCCTTATTCACAGTCACATCTATTAGGAAATACTTTATTCAATCTCACATTCCTTGGAATGGTCGTTAAACGTGATTTAAGTTAATATTGGTAGAAGTCTTACTTCACTGAAATTCCCCCATCAGCTGCTGCAAAGTTCAATGACATGGGAAACATCACAACACCGAGGGGTGCTCAAAACGTTCTCCTGAGAAACAGCATCCCAAAGATGTTTTTTAAACATATAGAAATAAATATATACCTCGTGATTAAAGAAAATAAATAATGTAACCATCTTTTTGGTATCTCGTTTCGTAGAACTTTTTGAACGTTCCTCGTACATAACATGCAGAGTTCCTGTTCATAAACTTGATTGACGATCACATTGTTGTACATCTTTGTTTCATCTGTATGGATTTGTTGTTTTCCCTTTCATTTGTTGCCGGATGTCATTTGCATTTTCCTCGTGCATTGTAAGGAATTTAAGAGTTTGGATGCCTTCGTGGTACTTTCGATTTTAATTCATCAAACAAAAGCAAGAACAACATGAGAAGCGATACTTATAATCCAGAATCAGGAAAGAGCAGAGACAATTTTGCTTAATAATCACCTACATTTAGATATATATATATATATATATATATATATATATATATGTATATATGTATATATATATATGTATATATGTATATATATATATGTATATATATATATATATATATATATATATATATATATCCTTCTGCAGAGCCCAATTAGTCTGGAAGAAAACAAGCTCAAATGAGCGAAGATCCTCGTCATCTTAATGATGACGTCATAAAAACGAATTTGATGTCATTGTGATGTATCAGGTTTGCGATAAATTATCTGTGCTAATGCCCGGCTTGATTCCTGCAAACAAAATTCAACCAGCTTGCCTAGTTTCGGAGATAATAGTATAGGTGATTTCCATTAGCGGCGATATTATGACGTCAACTTTTTTTCTAGGAAGAATTTCAAAAATCGGAGATGGTTACTGCCTGCGCGTGGGCATTCTGCATATACATGGCAAGTTTCACGAAGATCCGATGAAAACTCTAGTTGCGAAACAAAAAATGTCAAAAAATAGGAATGACGTCATAAAAATTGATATGACGTCATAGTGATGTATCATATGTGTGGTATTTAATCTCTGCTAATGCCATGTTCGATTCCCGCAAGCAGAATTCAAAAAGCTTGCCGAGTTTCGGAGATAATTTTTTCGGCGATTTCAATTAGCGGAGATATTTTGACGTCATAACTTTTTTTCACGGAGGAATTTTCAAAATCGGAGATGGTTACTGTCTGCGCAGGGAATTTTTACATGTATACGCCAAGTTTCAGGAAGTTTCGATGAAAACTGTAGGCTGTGAAACAAAAAAGTCCACAAGAAGAAGATTAAGAACAACAACACGAGTAAGACTTAGAGATCCTCCACGAGGATCTAAAAATTAAATATGGGGTTTTCAGCATTAACAACATGCGTCGTTTATCAGTACAACTCCAAAAATGTGTGAGATACCTGTTACTCGGATGAAAGGATAGAAACTATGAATTTCAAACACGAAAACTTTAACACCAAGTCAGGTGGAAAGTCATTCGGTCTACCAAGTCCGCCGCATGCCAACCTTTTGGCGTGAGAGCACAATTTATTAAAATTGAAGGTAAACATTTGTCACCGAGTTATTCGCTTCTCCTCACCCACTTGTTGCACTTGCACAGATGGAGTGGTGGGAAAAGGCGCTCTCATCGTCTCGAGCCTCGACTGTCTGTCCAGCATCGTGGAGCGAATCTCGAGCGAGCAACCCCCTGGACCTCCCGCTTTCCGCCTGTCCCCCGATGCGCTCGACGGACAGCCGGCGAGTGCCGGGGCGGACGAGTCACGGGTGCGGGATGGTTCCGCGCCCGGAAATTCCGTGTACGAGGTTCTCTGAAAAAGGGGACACCGTGACAAGCCGAAGGATCAATATCGCTGACGATGTCCAGAGTATTGCATGGTTTTCCCTCCCCCGGTCGCAATCAAATCTCCTCGTGAGGCTCGTACACCACGTGGGCAAAGCCCGTTGGGACCTTGCTGGGAAAAGTGCACAATATAAGATGTAGGTTATTTATGAAGGTTTAAACGAGTTGTAAATGCGTTTGGTTGTTTGTTTGTTTTTTTAACCCGCTATTTATTTCATGCGTTTGTCATACTTTTATAACCTGAACCAGAAAAAAAATAAAAAATAAAGGTGATTTTGGTCAAGAGGGGTGTGTTTTACTGGAGTGCACACCATGGTATATGAATGGATTTTGTTTATAAACACCAATGCTGTGACAGGTTGTGAACACAGACTTCCCGAGTGAAGATGTCATTTGAGTGAAGTGAACAAGCCTGAAAATCCAAAATTTAGTTGTCTCGCCCCGACGGTGTTGTGAGACGATTGTAATACCACTTTCCGTGTGTGTGTGTGTGTGTGTGTGTGTGTGTGTGTGTGTGTGTGTGTGTGTGTGTGTGTGTGTGTGTGTGCGTGCGTCCACCTCTATATATATTTTCGATATTAAAAAAAAATTCTTTGCAACCACTTATCCGATCGATGCGAAACTTTAAACATCGGACGGACTCCTCATGGAGAATATTTTAATATTTTGTTTAACCTCCCACTATTGGATAGGGGAAGGCTTATTGCTGTTGTAGGGTTTGTTTCTATAATTAGTGCCTAACAATTTAATGCTACCACAGACTTTCTTAGACCCTGAGGAGTACTAAACTACCATTTCGAAAATTACATACATATATTTTCTACCTGCACTCCCAATTTCCAAGCTGGATCATCTTGGAGCCGGC
Organism: Eptatretus burgeri; assembly: GCF_056783735.1. NCBI lineage: Eukaryota > Metazoa > Chordata > Myxini > Myxiniformes > Myxinidae > Eptatretus > Eptatretus burgeri. Next base: position 76,437,316 of record NC_140961.1, on the reverse strand, counting down.
TGAGACTTTTATATTTTAAAATTTGCATGAATAATGTGAATTGTGGGGTTGACAATTTATTTTGACCTTAACCTAATTATAGACATTTTAACATTTTCCACGATGACTTGACGAACGTACAAGTATGTCCAATCAAAACGCAATTGCCCTCTATAGATAGACGAGAGCAAGGAACATTTACGTTTAAATTACGTCATACCCCTCCAAAGAACTAAACCACCAATTTTTTTTCTACCAATGTCCGAGCTGCATCTTGGATCTGGCTGGAACTTTCATAATTAAAACTAGCACATTACCCATAGGGTGATAATGTCATCCCCTCCACAGTGACACAACACACACACACACACACACACACACACACACACACACACACACACACACACACACACACACTTGATGCCAATGACATTTTTTACTGAGTAAACTTGCACATGCAAATCTGACAACTCAACTGCCCCCCTCCACTCCCCTCCCAAATCCTCAACCTCCCCATCCTAACTCTCTCGCATCGTTGCTCCACCTCCCTCTCCCATCCCCAAGTCCTCATTCACCTCCTCCCAATCCCCTACTCACCGCATTTCCTCAACCCCTCCCCCCAACAAGAGTCAAACCACCACTCCCAAATCCTCAACCTCCCTCCTTCCAAATCTGTCCCTTCTTCACTCTATCCCTCCCCCCACTACCCTCTTCCCATTCATAAAAGTAAATGGGCATTTCCACATGAAAATGGTGGTATATTTAACACTTTCCACTCCCCTATCACGCTATCACTGACTTCGCAGAAACCCGTCACAGTCACGTGTCCAACTCACAATTTTAAGAGAAAATAGTCAAATAATATTGTTGTGGGCCGGGGGTCGGGGGCGAGAACGACCACTCGGTGGGGAAAGCTTGCGTCGTCTCCCACCAAACTCCCCGGAATTGTAGGCCATCGCTCAGATAACTCCGTGAGCCAGAGGGTCGTTTAACTGACCGTGATCACCAATGTCTCAACCGGGTAGCGAAGGGTCTATTTGTCTATAACCAATTTACCTAATTAACTATGCAATTTCGACTACCGGGGAAACCACGCCCTCAGCACGTCTTGCTCGAACCGGGTCGCTCTACCGACTGCGGTAGAGTTCCAACTACCGACTACCAACTCCGGTTCGGGTGCAGCTGAGCGGAAACTGCCAAAGCCGTGCCGGCTGGAATGAACGGATTATCGGGGATAAAACCCCGTCTAAACTCAGATCCGAACCATGCTGGACTAATTCAAGAAGGGACAGAAACGAACTGGAAACATTTCTAACAAGTTTTATTTGCAGCAAATGAAGACACAAAGCAAGGCTTAACGCAAATATGCAAGAAGTATTTACAATGATCCAAAAACACTTATTCAGTTCTACTTAAAGACGGGCCCACACGCAGACACACACACACACACACAAATGAAAAGAAACCCAGTCTTTATTGGACCCTCACAGCCGAGGAGAGACAAGCTGGGGGTTAGAGTTCGGTGGTGTACCTAACCGTCGGAGGAAGGGTGTGCTTCGTGATACGGCACCTGACATTGGTCTCTGGTTTGGTTCACAGTTGCACGTGTGGGACTTGAGGTTAATGGTGGAGCCCGGGTGGTGAATGGCCGGGGTTCACGGAGGGGGGTCGGGGTCGCTCTTCCCTTCCTCGTGGAGGGCCAGCAGAGACACATTCGCTGCCTCGACGCCCACCAAAAACTCTTCAAAAGAACTTTTAAAAGACTCTCCAAGACCCCAAAAAGACTCTCCAAGACCCCAAAAAGACTCTCCAAGAACTCAAAAAGACCACCCAAGACCTCAAAAAGACCACCTGCCTCAGAGAGTGCTCGGGAATTTATGGACCTCCCTCAGCGGGGAGGGGCCTTGGTGAACATACCTCGCTGTCCGCCTCTGATTGGACAGGTCCTACGGACCACCTTTCCGGGGTGGGGCATTGGCATCTGCCGGGAAACCCCAGCCAGTCTTCCACGCGGCTTCATACTTGACGAGTAACAGTGTCAATGTTGCACAGGCCGTCGTGCAAGAGTTACAACATTTGTGGAAGGAACGTTGGTGGAAGCGGCAAGGAACGGCTGCAAGATCCTGCCTTGGCAAGTCAGAGTGCTTGTAGACAGCGGGTGGGTAGTGGATCGTGATGGGGAATGGAATGGTTGTTGGTTGTTCGTTGGATGTAAAGATTTAATAACCTAACTAAAAAGAAATCGCAACGCATGCCTTTGATTCTCCCACGAGACAAAAGGAAAAGGATCTGACGACACATACTTAACGACATAACTGACTTTTGGGACATCTGTATGTTGAATGCAAATGGTTTCCAGATCCCTAAATATATTAATAACCTGCATAACCTCCATGGTATAAGTACTACTTGAGAGAATGCCAGTTATTTGGGGAGTGTATTAACAACAAAATGCTGCCTCAATTGCTGAGGCCTATCTTCACAAGGCTTGTGACGCTTATCGACTCAAAATCCTTTTAACTGTTGCTTTGGTCATTTTACACTGAAGGGAAAACTTATAGGGAGGCCATGGTGATTGAATATGTCTTTGACTTCGCAAAGCAGTAATCACCGACATGCAGCCATGGTATAGAAATTGTGGGTGGAGTCAGGCAATCTGTCCAACCAATGGGTGGAACTTGGATGCATGCACAGCTCCTTTTATAGTACAGATTTTGCATCATTCGTGGGAATAAAAAGTATGCGGGTGGACATTTTTTTTCTGACCTTGACCAAATTAAGGTCATGACCTAATTATGGACTAACATTTTTCACCATAACTCAACACGACGAAGTTTGTCCGATCAGAACGAAATTGCCCTCGAAAATTGCCTAGAGCAAGGCGCATTTACATCATACTTCTCCGAGTTAAAGGTCAAGGGGCAGTCTGAGAAAAAATTTTTTTTGTCATGTCTCAATTTTGCCAACGCAGAATCTCAAAGATGGTTTGGTCTTCCAAAATATTCTTGCATCATAATAGTGTAACTACACTGAAGTTGTGCACCTGATATAACATCAATGTCCTTGACATGCTTTTTTCAGATCATGACCGATAAATAATACACCTTTTTGATCATAACTTGAATAATTGTCATGCAATTTTCATCGATGAGATTGTGGATGAGAACATATTTTTTTTAATTTAAACTATCCCAAAATGTTGAAGGTCATATGGTGGGCCAAACAAACATATATCATTGAATCATGGGCCAAGGGTAAGCTTACCCTTGACGATCGCAGAAATCTAGTTGATTTACTGACATCATAAGTCACATGATATGGCAGCCATATTGAATTAAAGGGGAAAAAAAAGATCTCTGAAAAAAAAAAAAAAGTTGAAACTTGCGATATGTCATAAACTCCCCATGGAATATATCGGGTGATAACGATGACATCAGTGAAGTGGTATTCTAGCCATAATTTGTCAAATCAAAATCTATATCTGAAACTTCAAGTTTGATCTTCGACGTGATGTGTGAAGAATTGACATTATGTCATCGGTCACACGGTCTGGTGACCATATTGGATTGAAAAACTACATAATATCGACTCTCCATGGGGAATATAGTTTGAATTTTTTTTTCATATTCACCTTCATTGATGCAATTTAGCCTAAATGTGCACAAAACGATTCATTAAATATTGGATAGTCGATACAGTCGAAAAAATATATATTTTTTATTTTTTTTGAAATTTGTTTTAGCCTTATCAGTTTTTCCGTCGATATGCTTGTCTGTCTGTCTGTCTGTTCGGTCCAGTGCTCCGTTAATACAATGGCGATTTCGATGAAACTTAGTGGGTAGGTTCATACCATGACCTAGTTGTGTGCAAATGAGAACCGTTGCTATGGACACCACCGTTGCCTAGCAACGGCCGAAAAACCTCTAAATGTGGGGGTATTTTAACGAAAAAACAATCTGCAGCATTAACCCTTGAAGCTAGAATCATGAATTTTCTTGTGCTTCATCCTCAGGTCATTCACCATCGAACGGGCCCATCGCGTCAGGTTCTATTGGGTAGGCGACTACCCATGTCCACCTACCGGCTTGTCCTAATAACCAATCGATAAAGCTATGGATAATGGCAACATTCTGTATGTCACATAATAGGATGCATGGATGATTTTGGGTATATGAGCCATAATAGCAGCATGGTCAGTTAACTGTGGTATTGTTGTTCAGAATGAGTGTGCGAGGCAAGACTATGTACTCTAGTTTTACAATATTTAAAATTATATCCTCCATGGATAGGAAGCTGATAGATTAATTGAGGGAAGGAGGGAGGGGGGCGAGATTAACCATTATCATTCTCCATTTATATTTGACGAAGGAGTGCCCAACTTCAAAAGAAAGCATCCAAACCGAAGCAATTTTAATTAAAATGTTTCATCATCTTCAGATTGGTAAATTTTGGCCGACAAAAGGCTGGAAAGGAAGATAATTGACAGTTGTACAGTATATTGGTATAAATTCCTTTGACATGGAAATTGGTCATTAAACCTGTTAAACTTATTTAAATTATAATGACATTGGCTGGGAATCAGAATGTAAAAAAAACAATGCAATGTATCATAAAGACTTGAATGAGCTGGAGATGTTTGGATTACTTGTGAAAGCCAAATTAGAAGGGTCGTGAAATGTCAAACTATCAGTGAATATTTCCAATTGCCAAATCGTTGAGGAACATGGAACAGGACAGGTCTTCCAATAGACATCACTGGAGAGCGAACATGAATGGTGTTGATTGACAGACAAGTTGGCATATTGCCAGGTAAGGGGCTAACTGGGAAAGACATAAAGTCAAAAATATTAATTACAGGTGAACTAGCAAAACGACTAATCACATGGAATGGCACAATTAGAAGACCATGCTCATCATGGATGGTCTTTGAAAGGAAGCGACGAACATGAATCAATATGAGATTCAAAGTTAAAAAAAATAATAATAAATAAAAAAGTTAAAACCAAACGAGTTAACTTCAAATTGTGAGATTATGCCCAACAAATCCCCAGGTACATTATTACACCTGAACTACATCGCATGAGAAAACCTGCATCAAGGCAAAACCATTTTCATTGCCATCCTTACAGGAAGTGAAGAATCAATATATTTTTTTTTTTAAACAAGCTTAAGCACTTGTTAAATACAAAACCAACCACAAGAAAAAATGTCCACACCAAAAACATTTATTGGATGCATTGTTCAAATGTACAACAGTGCATGATCGCAAGGCCATGGCAAAGCCAACCCGGTCTTGTCCACCACGGCCAAATTCAGTGTGACAATGTCCAATGAACACATCACCCAACATCTACAATGGGCCCACAGATGGTGGAACATCAAAAGATATGACGCCGAAAAGGCAGATGGTTCCAAAAATGGTCACGTCCTGCAGGAAACATTCAATTCATCTTTAATATACTAATTGCAAGTAAAAATATGGATCGTTTGTTCATTTCATTTGAGATCAAACCTTACTTATATTTACCACTGTGCTTTCCAAAGAAAAGGCCTTCGAAAGTTACTTGTCCTCCATTTAAACTGATTGGGAATTTCATCTTTCATATTTTTTTTGGAAGCCAGGAAACTTCTTCCACAACATGGTGTTTGAAAGCAGAGAAGAATGGGTTTTACCTTTATGACATATTGCTTTCCTGTCAGGTTGAAGCCCTTTCACCAAATAGGGATGGACGTGACATCTGGGAGCGATGGGACAGCATTGCAGTCGATGATAAACTGCAAATAAAAGGTTAACCTTTCAATCCTTGCCAAAGTCAGAAAAGTACAACAACCACATTCTGGAACAGGTGCACCATCAAGTGAAGGATGGCCCCCTGGTTATCCCGGAGCCTACTGTTACACACCAGCTGTGCCAACCAATGACAACCATCAAATTAAACCTTGAACCATTAAGAAAGCCTTGTACAATGGGTAAGGGGGGGGGTAGGGGATCAGGTTTCTATATATACAGGCACCTTGGCAGGTGATCACCAAATGCCACAATCTATAGGTTCAGGAATCACACCAACCTGACCATGTGGCAAAGCAACTGCAAGTGCAATTTGCAGCATTGCAAAGTCCTTTAATGGGCCGGTGATCATAGACGTACCCAGATCTACAATGGCCTCACAGCCACTGTGGGAGAGCACCACTGGATCGACGGTGAAGCTGTGCAAACAAAATCCATGAGTACAGTAGTCAAGCCGGCACAGCAACAATATAAATACGTAGCATACAAAAAAAGTCTCACCCTGCCAAAATGGATCTTCCAAAAGTACTTTTATGTGAGCTTCACATCGTGAAGGTTTCCTTTATAATACTTGGAATCTAACCCACTAAACAGCAACTCCACTCCTGGCAGCATCTTTGGGTCTCCGGGGGAATTATAAAAACACACATATTATATATATATATATATATATATATATATATATATATATATATATATATATATATTTATATATATATATATATATATATGTATATTTATATATATATATATATATATATATATATGTATATATATATATATATATATATATATATATATATATATATATATATATATATATATATATATATATATATATATATATATATATATATATATGTATATGTATATGTATATGTATATATGTATATATATATATGTATATATATATATATATATATATATATATATATATATATATATATATTGTTGCGGTTCTCAGAACCGCATGCATCCAACAGATAGTGGTCCCAAGACAGTCATTCCATTAATATACGTGTAGATAGTCCCTTCCCTTTTGTGTAGCGGGACAACAGGGGCGTGCGTTGCGATGATCTCGTAGCTAGGTTTGCTTACATCATTTCTTCTTCATTTCTACTCTTCTTTTCTGATTATTCCTGAGGTAAATCTGAGCCACGTGCGCCCTGCACTGTGAGATGGGTCCTCAGCAAAGGCCAAGCAGGCACTACGCCCACAACACTCCGTACAAAACACAGCCTGCCAAACGCACTCGCAGCGGTAATTTCCACCCGATGGTGTTTTCCACAACACAGAAAACACACCCAGCACGACGCCCACGCTGCACGGAACACGTACCGAGGCCGATTATAGAAAGGCAACCCCACGCCACGTTGCGCGGGATGAGAGTGTGCACAGCACAAACACATTTCTGGACTAATTATATCGATCAGGTTTTGCCCCGCACACACGATAGCAGAATCGGGCAAACGTGAGCGCTGGCCACGTGCGTAATGGTGGATCGGAACGGAAAATGTTCTACGGAACATGCTCTCAAAGGCAGACACATGCGCCGCTCGCGACACTTTATCATACAGAGCCGGGCACGAATGGACACACCTTACTGTCTGTGCATGGGTTCACCATAACATCTTCCCTTCTCGCCTCTATGGCCAGTGAAGCTGCGATCAGGCGGGGGCATGTTGTACAGCTTGGGCCACGTTGGCGCACACAGAGCGGGCGCGTTGGCCAGTGCTGGTTGGAGGCGCCCGAGCGGGTGTGCGAGACCGACGCTGCCCTCGGCCGGTCATCAGGGCATGGCCCGGGGGTTTTTCTGGGGCCATTCGTGGCGTGGAGTTTGGTGTGGGCGATTCATGTCATGTCATGAGGTCGGAGCTGGACATCTTTGCGTCATGAGGTCATCTTGCCAGAAATTGAGTGTTGCAGTTTCCGGCAATTGTGGCCGGGCCGCGCAGGGGGTCGGGGCCAATCAGAGTGCCTGATTTGGGTGATGTCACAGAGTTTCAGGGTGGCCCCCACCCCACATTGCGGGGCCTATAACGGTCTGAGCGGATCCTTCTTTCTCTCTCTACTGCTCTTCCTCACCTTCCGCTCAACCTGGACCTCGACTCTGCCTTCTGTCGTCAACACTGGGCTCCTCCTCCTCTTCTCTGCCTGCACGACACTGACTCCACCCTCCCAACTCAAACCCCTCCTTCATGCTCACGGTCTCGACGTGAGCTGCCCGAAGCGATAGACAACGCGACAATTGTCCGGGGGGGGGGGTACCGCGCCACGGAGCACTCCCCCCAAACGTATTGGTGGCACGTTCGGGTACCACGTATCAGTTATACAAAGGTACCGAGAGACCGTAGCCTCAACTCCTCTCCTGTATTGCGTCAAAATCCCTCTACATCGGGTTTTCTGTGTCTGTGTATGTGTGTGTGTGTGTGTCCTGGCGCCTGTCTATGTAAGTAAGCCTGCAGAAGATCGTTATCATTATTTTTGGGTTCGGTCTGCTCTGTGTTCTCTTTTATAAGTTGCACCACTCCTCTCTCCCCTATC
>NC_140961.1:76396505-76421505 GCF_056783735.1 Eptatretus burgeri | reverse complement strand
AAAGAAATGACGAAGCGAAGCGGGAAACAGTTCAACACAAAGCACATTTATTCGCGCTAGACAACGGGTTTGGGCCTAACTACACATGTACTTACCGAGATACCTCACCTAAGGGACCTGAATGGTGGTTTGCGAATTTGGTAACCACAACACTACCCCCTCCCCTTTTTACAGACTCGTCCCGAGTCGTCAAATTTTCGTGTGCCATCATGTGTAGTTTTCCCCTAGTACATTTTACCTACGGATCCCTGAGTGCGACATTCATAGTATTCGTGTCCCCAAAATAAATAACCTGAGGGCTGCGTAACTACCTAAACAAACTCACTCACACAGACGACTTAAATAAAATTGCCGGCGCAAGGACAGACATGCCGGGGGCGCTCATATTTACAGTACATCTTAACCTTAACTTACAAATTTTACACTAAACCATGGCTCAGGATCACTGAACTCTGCAAAAAGAAAAGCAGTTAGCAGGGAGCCAGGCTGCTCGCATGCAGTCTCTGGCTCAAAACAATGCAGGTGACAGGGAACGTGGCTGGCTGCTCACACGCAGTCCAAGGCCTTCCTTTTTGAACTGAACGCAGTGAACCACAACGGTGCATGGGCTGCACAACGTAGTCTCCGTGCCAGCTCAAGTGGCACACGCAATGAGCACAACGAATGGATGCATGAACACAAACACGGTGCACGGGCCGCCACTGCAGGCCCGTGTTGTAGCTGCCAACAGGGCAGTTCTTGCAGCTTGCAAACTGTTGCCTTCTGATCCTGGCGCACATGGAAATGAACAGGGGGGGGGGGGCAAAGCAAAATTGAACGGGGCTGGTGAACGTGGGCAGTGGGCATGGCATGGCAAAGGCAGCAGGCAAACACAGCCCGCAGAAGAAGGCCGCTGCAGGCAAACACAGCCGGCAGATGAACTGGCCGGCACAGGCCTTGAAGAAAAACAGCCAGCAGATGAAGTGGCCGGCACAGGCCTTGAAGCAAAACACGGCCAGCCGATGGCACAGGCCTTGCAGCAATACAACAGCTGCCGATGAAGTTGGCCGGCCTCTGTCTTGCAGCAACGCAGCCAGCAGATGAAGCTGGCCAGCCTTTGCCGTTCAGTGGAGGTTGGTGGAAGGAGTGCGGTGGTGCTGGCCACTTGGAAGGCGGGCTCGGACCTACCTACCTGTCTCCCTCCCACCTATCGCCTTTGCCTGTCACTGTACATACCCACTCCCTTAATTTGTGAAAAACCAATTTAGCCCCCACTTATTTTTTTTTTTGTTTTTATTTTTACTCCCCCACTATAAATCGTCCCCTAACCCCCTTTATCGTCCTTGTTCGGCTAACCTATCCTGTCACCTAGCCTACTCCCAACCCCTACGTTCCCTTCCCGGAGGGGAATAAGGGAGAGCTAACGTCCTGTGCCGAGGCCCAATCCAAGCCTCAGAATGGCCTCCCCAGAGTTCGGCGATCTATAACACAAAGTGGGTCCAGCGGCCCACAACGAGAGCGAGGGGATGGATGGTGCGGAGGGGTACATCTCCTAATCTACCCTAACCATTTAACTGTTAAACTACCCCGGGGCTTTCAACAAGCGCCTCTCGCTTAAACTATTGGTTCTAACAACCCAGATTCCCGTCGCCTGTGTTGGTGTCCTCACAATTTCGGGCCTCGCCCCCCAATTTTCTCTCCGTGCCCTCACACGGTCTCATGGCTGGGACACGTGGCTCCCTTTGGCAGGCACGACCCTCTGCCGATTCTCCCGCTATGGCACCCCCGGGCACTACACTGCCTCCGAGCCTACTAGCTCCCTAACACCGGGGAGTGCCCCCCATGGCACCTCCCCTGAAACGCACACGTGGCAGGCTGGCTTCCCGGGCCCCTTTCCGAGGGTCACCCTTGCCCACAACACTGCCCACGCGGCTAATGGCGCCCCGGGCCCCCGCACCAAGCAGGCGCACCCGTGCCCACTACGCTATCCCGGCCCCCCATGGGCCCATGGCCTACTAGCCTGGTGCCCGGGGTACCCACTCAGCGATACTCACCTTTCGCAGCCACGCTCCCAAGCCCGTCAACAGGGCTCCTGCACCCCTCCAAATGGGTCTCGAGCCTACATTCCCACCAACAACAAAACGACCTCCATTTTTCAATTTGACTAACCCAGCTAACTCACTCTACACTGACCCCGGGGGTCCCTTGGGCGGGAGTCACTACTCCCCCCAATCACTCATCGCACCATGCAGTCCCCATTCTCTCCACTCACACAGACCCGCTGGCCTCACTCACTCAACATGTACTCACCTCACAACTCACCAACTCTTCAACACACTCACCGCTGAACTCTGCCATCCTTCTATCTACATCCCCTAACTAACTCGTGCTCCCACGTCGTCCCTTAAACTACAGCACGTTCCTTTTAACCTACGTAGCTAAACTACGTCCCCACTACACATCCAAAGTCTGTCACTGTCTCCAAATAAATCATTTTATTTCCCAACCTAAATCTCGCTACAATCCCTCTACCTAATCCATTCCACGGACTCCATGAGGACTTACCCCTGCCCCATGGAGTCGGTCTAACTAAGCTCACCCTTCCCCCTAACTAGTTTCCATCCTGTGCCCAGGTAAGGGGGTCTTCCACCCCTTGCCCAGGAATCCTGTGCACCCGAAAGTGAGGCTTGCTCTTTTCTTTTTTTTTTTTTCCATGCGCAGCACCTGCGCGGCAACTCAGAGCTCGCGCACTTTACACCTGCCCGTGACGTCATGCAGCTGCACGTGTTCCTCGTCCCTCCTTGGACGGTGCCATCCGGCAGGGATACCCCTCCTGCCGGATTCCAACCCCACGTGCAGCCATGGCGTCACCGTGCGCATAAAAAAAAAACACAAGCCCCACGTCTCGAGGGGTTCCCCACGCGAACACATGTGCTTTGCCCGTTGGAGCTGAACACACACGATCGCGTGGAGAACCCGTCCGGTCCAAATCCATTATCCTGCCTAAACTTTGTCCGTCCGCGGGATCGGCAAATCCACCGCGTGCGTTTCCGGACCGGGACTTCACTCTCGCAAGCGAGCACGTGGCGGTCTCGTGCGTTGCACAGCACGGACCGCGTGCTCACTGCTGGGTGAACCCGGCACGGTCTCCGAAACAACTACAGCCGCTACTCGGCTTTCTTTCCTCTGTCGTCGTCGTCGCCATTCCACACACGCACTCCCGCGTGTTACGACGCACACACTCCACACCATCACATTCACACCGGGAGACGCGGCTGCGTGCTCCCGCATGCCAACCGACATCTCCCTCACATACCGCTCTCTCACACACACGGTCTCCCTTGCATACGGCCGTTCACTCACGCCTGCCTCACTACTCACACAAACCATACTACTTACACACGCGGGGGCACTCACCCGCGGTGCCTCATCCACACTCCGTGCCTCACTCACACACGCGGGGGCACTCACCCGCGGTGCCTCATCCACACTGGCCGTTTCATCCACACACACGGCCTCTTCCACACACGGTGCCTCATTCACACACGGCGTGCTGGGAAGCACGTACTCCGGCACCATCGCCACCACACCACTCACACACGGGGTCGCTTCTGTGCTGTGTCACGTGATTGGGTTTTCGTATATCATGCCTCGCCCGCGAGGGGTGGCAGAACTGTGCTTCCGGCTGCGCAATAAAGCAGAGTAGATGGTGGCCCGCGTGCTTCTTGCGTCCCACCGCACCTAGTACACACTAGCTTCCACACACGGGGACGCACTCACGCCTTGCACCACACACACAGGGACAACCACACTGGGGATTCGTGTCCCCACAAGGGTCTCCGGGGCCTCTATACCCCCCAAGCTCTCCGTGCACCTGTCCACAGCACTCGTCCCCTCAACCTCGCTAAATAAGAACAGAGTTCAATTTGTTCGACCACTTTATTAGCGTGGAACGACAATAATCAAACAAGTATTGAACAGGTTGAAACACCCACAACATCCCTGGCTCCGGCTCAGGCTGCGCATGCGCACTGGCACAGGGGACCGTCGATATGTGGAATTACCGTAAAGTACAATGTTCTCTATCTCCCTCCGAGTCTTTATTATGTTAATAGATAAAGGCTGAGAAAATATTAAGTTTAATGAATGAACAAAAGTTTATATCGCCCATCGTGTGACTATTCCATGGAGTAGTCCTTGTGCCAGGCAGGCACGCTGGTCGCTCTGGTGGATCGGCGTTGACCTATCGCTGGTGCTGGTGGTGTCACATCGGGCCCCAGTGGGGATGGGGCTCTCGGGGTTTCAGGGGCCGATGGTGGCGTCTGAAGGATCGCGCGCCTCGGTGTGTCTCGTCCTGGTGCTGCTGGCGTGTCTGAAACGGGTGTCGTCTTGCGCCGGGGTGTGCATACTGACGTCAGTGCCGGCGTGGGCCCCGTTGGCGTCGCAGATGTCACGGGTTCGCTGTCGAGGTCAGGCAGTTGCGGTGTTACAACGGGTGCAGGTACAGTGATGCGGGTTGCTAGATCATCATAGATAGACCGGGGTGGCAGCTGGTCATTGCGAACTGGGCTAAACTTGCGCAGGAATTTCCTGTTCCGAAGTGTGACTCTGCCCGAGCCATCGATCTTGATCACGTATTGGTCGTGTTGGCGTACCTCCACGATACTGCCTGTCTTGTCCCATTTTTTTGGGTGGAATCCTGTCTGGTTCTGTACGCGGACTTGGTCCCCTACAGCAGCAAGTGGCGGAAGGCGTTTGGTGTGTTCTGCCCAGGTGTCGGCTGTGCGGATATGACGTTTGCGGAGGGCCTCCTCCCTCGCTTTCAGGGTCTCATGCCAAGTGTCGTGCGGTCTGTACTTCCCGGGGATAATTGGGATGAAATCGCGTATCGGGCGGCCGAAGACACACATTGCCGGGGAGATCTTCGTGTCAGGGTCAGGCGTGTTACGATATTGTAGTATCGCTCTCTGCACAGCGTCAGTGTCAAGTTCTCCCTGCGGGCTGGTGTTGTCCGTGATAAGTCGTTTCATTGTCTTAACTCCAATCTCCGCGCGACAGTTGCTGTGAGGGAAGGCCACCGATGACAAGCGGTGGTGTACGCCCCATCTGTGCAGGAATGACCTGGTCTCGGTGGAGGTGAACTCCGGTCCCCCATCCGACGCGAGCTCTTCTGGTGTCCCGTACGTCACGAAGGCGCGACGTAAGTGGTTTATGAGTCCGGCGGCGCCACCCGTCGACTTTGAGATGATCGGCCAGTTCGAGTATCTATCCACTGTCACAAGGTAGTGTGCACCCCTGTGTACAAAGAAGTCCGAGCACACTGCCTGAAAGGGGTAAACGACCGGAATAGGTGGAGTTGGTGGCGCTCCAGGCTGTGATGGTGCCATCCGGTGGCAGTGTTCGCAGTTTTTCCGAGTGGCGCTGATGTCGGCCGACATGCCTGGCCAGAATACAGAGGATTCTGCGCGGGCGGTCATCATTGATACGCCCTGGTGGGCAGCGTGTAGGGCGCTCAGCACATCGCCGCGGAGTGAGGGTGGTATGACTACTCGGTCCTTGTATAGGATCACTCCATCTGTCGATGTAATGTTCTCGCGGTACTGGTGATAGTCGCGAATTGTCTCTGGCATCTCGATTTTTGAGTCGGGGATGCCGTTCATTGTCATTCCCTCCAATATGTGCATATCGCCATCGCTGCTGGTGGCTTCCCTGACACGATCCCATGTTACTGATCGCAATGATTCGAGGCCCGCGGCACACCATGCCAGGTTGTCCTCGACGTCGTCGTCATACTCCGGCTCAGTTTGGCGTAGGAGGGACAGGACGTCGGTGTGCGTGCTTGGTTGGAGGTGGGTCGCTATGGTGGCATTGTCATCTGGAAGGTTCATGAGTGGAGGTCGCGTGGTGCCAACTGGCCTGCGCGACATGGCATCTGCCGCCTTGTTCTTCATGCCCGGGATATGTATGATGCGGAAGCGATAACGCAGGGTCTTCTCCTTGAGGTTCCTGAGGCGGGGGTTGGGTATGTCGTCAAGTGCTCTGTCCGAAAGGAGTTTCAGCAGTGGTTTGTGGTCTACCGCAACGATCAGGTTCTCGCAGCCCAGTACGAAGTAGCGCGCTTTGTCCAAGGCGTCCGCAACTGCGAGAGCCTCGCCCTCTATGGGCGCGTATCTGGATTCTGCCGCGTGTGTAAATCTGCTGCCGACCAGGGTTATTTTCCATCCATCAGTGCAGCAGAATGGTCTAACTGGCACGCATCGGCAGTGCTTTTGAAGCAACCAGAATCCGATTCCCTCCTTCGACCAGTCCGTGGCGATGCATGTTGGCTTAGTTTTGTCAAATATGCGGACACCGTGTTCGATTTCTTGTACGATCACGTCTTTCGACTCGCGGAATATGTCCTCTAACTCCATGGACCACTGGAAGCGTTCTCCACTTTTCAGGAGCTTCCGGAATGGCTGCATTCGTTCGGCCATACTAAAGGCGTATGCCACCTGGTTGACAAGCCCGAACCACGATCTGACGTCGGTGATGTTACGCGGTTGTGGGAAATCGTGGATTGCTTCCAGGTAGCGGCTGCACGGTCGCACGTCGGTCATGGTGATGGTGAAGCCCGCGAAGTCCACCGTGGGTGCGCTGAAGACAAACTTCTCCGGGTTGAGGATGATTCCATTCCGGCCGCATATATCCAGCCATTGGACCGCCTGGAAGTAGCTCCCCTCAATCGTGTCTGACCATAGGAGCGTGTCATCTACGCACTTGGTCTTGTTACCAATGTCCGTGACGATCTCATCGTATTGTCGTGAGTAACCGTCCCCCGATGCCATATACCCTTGTGGGGCAGATAGGTACCGGTAGCGCCCCCATGGAGTGATGAAGGTCGTCTTGTGGCGGTCATCCTCGTGTAGGCGGACGCTATGGTAACCGTTCCATGCGTCGAATACTGTCTTGCGCTTCCCGTTAGGTACGCGTCTCGCCTGGTGGAACGGGGATTGGGTGTGGTGGGTCTCGCGGAACGCATGCTTGTTCAAGGCCTGAAAGTCGACGGTGCGTCGCGGCTTGCCATTCTTTTTCGCGCAAATTACCATGCGGTGACACCATGTCACCGGCGTGCCGACGGGTACTTCCTCCAACACACCGAGCCGAACGTCCTGGTCGAGGCCTGCTTTTACCTCATCTTGCCAATGTATGGCCACGGAGATGGGAGTGTGATGGGCAACCGGTGTCGCGTTCTCACTGAGCATAAGACGTAGTGGCGGGCCGGTCATTCTCGGTAGTGGCTGGTGTGGGCACGTGTTGAATGTGCTCTGAGCATACATCCTGAGTAAATGTGACTGTAGTGCCTCTCTGTTGGCCTCGGTCGCTGGCATGGGGAGTGCGGTCGGCTTGGTCGGCGGCTCCGCGCGTCGCGGGCAGTCGCACAATTCCGAGGTTGTCAGATTCACCTCTCCGAGTGTCGGGAATCTGTCCGAGATCATTCCCAGGTCCATGCAGGCCGCGCGGGAGAGGAAGATGCGGTCTGAAGAGTCCGTCACATACGCGATTTGGCGCGTCTCCAATCTCCGAGCGTCATCACTGTTACCGGCGATTCTGACTACCACGGCTCCGAGGATACGAATTCCTCTGTTGTTTGCGGCCTTCATGGTCATGGATACAGGTATGAGGTCCTCAGTACTCAGGCCCATTTGTTGGACGACTTTAATGCCGATCAGGCAGCTCTGGCACCCCGTGTCTGCCATAGCGGGTAGGGTTACCGCGCGGGTGTGTTTCAGGAGGTTAAAACCCAGCGCTTTGTAATCCTCGCGCTTGTTGGTGAGAGTGAGGTTGACGTATGGCTGCGGGTCGGATATGCGTTTCATCCACTTATCGCACATATCATCGTACAGGTGGTGAGCGAGGGGAAGCGTACGCATTTCGTCCTCTGTGCTGGCCATGGTGACCGTGCATAGCTCGACGAAGGCTGCCGTCTGCTCGTCGTACATCCCGTCGGTCTCCTTAGATGGGGGTCTTGCCGATCGGCCGCCCAGGCACGCCTTGTCGAGGTGATTCTGGCGGTCACACTTCCGGCACTTTTTACTGTATCCGGGGCACTCGGCGCGTCTGGCGCGCCATTGAGGCGTTTTGCCGTGGCCCACCTCGCCGCAGTAGATGCATACTCCTTCGGGCTTGGCCTTCCGTTTTTCCGGCCTGGCTCCTACTCTGGCGCGGACGTCCTGTCGCTTTCCCCGCCGATACGAACTACTGATCGCGTCCGTGCTCTGAGTGTCAAGCCGGCGCGATGCCGAGCGTTTTCCAGACTCTTTGGCCTCGATATACTCTATCATGTCCTTTAATGGCATGTCCTGGTTCTTCTCACCGAGTAGGTCAAGTTGTATTGCTTGGTCCGCGATGCCACGGGCAACCACGTTGCGCAATATCTCTTCGGTGAAGTCGTTGACCTGATCGCACCCCGCCTTGGTGCACTTCATTTCATACTTGCACGTGTCCGCCTGCCCCTTGATGCGGGCGTGGAACGACCGGACGGGCTCCTCGTGTCCCTGCCGCATGTTAGACAGGGCCACTCGAGCTACCATCGTGTTCTCCGTCCGGACGGCGAGCGCCTTCATGGCGGCGAGGACGTCTTCTTCATCGCTGCCCACGAGGCTCCGACCCGCCGCGCGAGTGAGGTCCTTTCTCAGCTCCTCCTCACAGCACTCCAGTAGCTGCGCGACTATGTCAGGTCCGACAAGCTTAGTACCTGTTTTGTATTCGCCCCAGTGGGTTATGAAGTACGACCAGGCCTCGCCCGTTCCGGCCAGTGCTATGGAGGGACGCTTGAGTTTCTCCATCTTGGCATTCGAGCTCCCCGCCCTGGGGGCGGCGACCTGCACAGTGGCGTGTATACTCAACATGGCGGCCACCACTGCCGCCTCTGCGTGTGTAGCCATATAGTCACAACCCTCGATCGGGCACTCTGCTTCCACCGGCGCCATAGGAACAGTTATTCTGGAGTAAACGTTCTATTTTTGGTGATGCACACGTGTGTACAGTGTCCTGGGGGCGAAGATTGGGTACAGTACCCGAGAAATCCAAACTCACTGTCGACGTTCTCGTGGTCCGTTTTCACCCAGTCGCGTCCTCCTCAGCACCGACGATCTTTACTTGACTGCATCAAGCTGTTTGATTATAAATAAGAACAGAGTTCAATTTGTTCGACCACTTTATTAGCATGGAACGACAATAATCAAACAAGTATTGAACAGGTTGAAACACCCACAACATCCCTGGCTCCGGCTCAGGCTGCGCATGCGCACTGGCACAGGGGACCGTCGATATGTGGAATTACCGTAAAGTACAATGTTCTCTACTCGCAAAGCACGACCGAACTCACCTGGTCGTGACTCGCCTCAAGGGGGCATACTCCCTCCCCTCGTTCCTGGAGGAGGCCATGGCTATCCAGGTGCTCGCACTGGGTCTCCACCCAGTCCGCCAGCTCACCCCCATTATCCTCCACTACCTCCGTGTGTGTGTGCGCGTCCCTTACCCCGTCTTCATCGTGCAGTCTCTCCTCTATTTTTTCTGTCTCCCGTGTCTCTATACATTTATAAGTTTCTGTTGTCGTCACCTCGTGTCTCGTCTCACACGTTTTGGTCTCCCCATTTAATTTTTCCCTCTTGGTCACCGTCGATTCCTCTGTCACGACCCTCGCCCAACACGCCCCCCGAATTATTTTTTTTACCCGCCTCCACCGCGGGCCTGTCAGCCGTTGCACCCCCTTCCAGCTCGTTTGCTTCCACACGTGGAGTCGCCATTCCTATCTCCCTGGTCACGGCCTTCATGCCCGCCTGCAGGCATCGGCCCATGTTCTGCGTCTCACCCCGTAGCTCTTTCATTTCCTCCTTCATGTTTGCTTCCATTCCGTTTATTTGCTGTGTATTCGCATCCATCCTCGTTTTTACTTCATTTGTATTTGTATCCATCTTTTCGTTCATTTGTTGTGTATTCGCATCCATCTTTTGTGTATTCGCATCCATCTTTTCGTTCATGCCTTTCATTTCGTTTTTCATTTCGTTTTTCATTTCATTTGTATTTGCATCCATCCTTGCTGTCATTGCCGCCAGCATGGCGCATAGCTGGGCCATGTCGGATGCACTCAGCTGAGCCGTTTCGGCAAGGGTTGGGGAAGGGTTTTGGTGGAGAGGGGGGGGGAGGTGTCATACACCGCGGCCGCTGCCGCACCCATTTCGGGCTCTGGGTTCAGTTGGGCGAGTTCGTTTTCCTGTACGGGCATTCCATCCTGGGCCATGGATCCTACACATTCTACATCCATTTCTAATACCCCCGGCTCCCGCTCGCCTTGAGACGCCATCTTGCTTCTCGTGAAGGGTTAATTTAGCTCGCTCATAATTTGGAGGGAATCGGGGGTCGCTTCTCTCACCCCTGGACCGATTCCCGTGAATTTAACCGGAGACAGGAGAGCCCGTTTTCCCGTTCTCCGTTACCAGTGCCGTGAGGGGGGCGATGGGTTTGTATCGCACGACCTGACACCAGTGTTACGGATTCTCGCGCCCGCCGGCGTGCGAATGGCCACGTAACTCGAATCGCGGCTCGTCGCCCACCGGACGGACAATCCCGTCGTGACCCTCTCGGACTAACGCCGGGAACCAGTCACGGGTGGACCTTTCGGTCTCACCGCGATCGAGCCAATCGGCCCCCGCGTGGGATAGGGTTGCTCGCCAAATTCGACCTACCTAAGTACCCACACAGAGGGTAGACCGGGCGATCGCACCTCGCCGCAGGTCGACTTCGGACACGGGCCACTTAAGCGACCCGTTCCGTACTATCGGGATAACCGAGCGGTGTTATTCGTCGACCTCGACGGTTCGATTAATTATCAGGCGTATTCAGCCCACTACCAAGCCTTTACGTGAAGCAAGATGAGGATTCAATGAAAGAAATGACGAAGCGAAGCGGGAAACAGTTCAACACAAAGCACATTTATTCGCGATGAACGGAAAGCACACAGAAACAATTCCACCAAAAGCACATAAAAAAGAAGACAAAAAAGCAAATGCGACAATGCAGATCTAATACCGATTACGCGAGCACACGGCAACACTTATACAATTTTACTTCACAGGCGGCGCCGACAACACACATTCCCAAAGCAAAGAAAAGAGAACCACCCTCCAGGATGAGGGGTAGGCGGGCCTGGGGCCGAGAGACCGTGTCGGGCCTACCCGTCTGGTGATGAGACGCGGAGTGGCGGTGGTGCCTCAACTCCGCGGGCCTCGCGGACAGTGTCTGGTAGGGGGTGGGAAGGGGGCCCCCTTGGTCGCACTATCTCAGCGCGGGGGGAAACAGGAGGGGTTGCTGATGCTCGGGAAAGGAGGATTTTTACTCTGTCTCGGGTCCCGCGGCAGCGTCTCCACCTCGACCAGGTCGCGCCGTCGGCCTCCCTGGTGTGCAGCTCCCGCCACCGACGCGAGCACCCCTCGTCTGCCTTCGCCGCCGCCGCCTCTCCACAGCTCCGTCCTCTTCGCTCCGACTCCAACTCCAACTCCGAACTCTTCCTCCTGCGAACTTCCCAGCTGCACTCAACTCCAACGCACACGGACGACGACGACGCACACACGGCCGCAGCCGCTATATAAGCCCCGTGGCCGCCTTTGACCCCCTGCCTTCGACCTTTCACCTCGCTCCCCATTGGCCCGAGAAAAAGTGGGCGTGAATGCATTTTGATCCATGAATTTGCATATAGCGACCGCCCTCCAACGCCCTGGAGGCGGGGCCAAATCGCCCCTTGCTCACCGATTGGACGGAACAAAAGTGGGCGTGAGTCGTTTTTGATCCGTTTTTGGAGCGGAAAGTCCGTGGTTTTGTTCACGCTGTTCGGCGCGCGCCCTGCACGAGTCCAATACCGGTACCCACAAGCGGCGCAAGAACGGTGGCGTGCGGCCGGTTGCGAGGTGTGACGGCAAAGGTCGTGGCTGTTGCGGTGAAGCGGCGTTGTGGTGGGTGGTTGATGTGATGACTGTTGAGACGCGGTTGGCGGTGGTAATCATGGCGGTTGGTCCAAAAGAAACATAGTAAAAGAAAAACGGCTATCCTGAAGAGTCGCAGCACGCATGAATGACATTTATTCCCTCTAGACAACGGGTTTGGGCCTAACTACACATATACTTACCGAGATATCTCACCTAAGGGACCTGAATGGTGGTTTGCGAACTTGGTAACCACAACAATATATATATATATATATATATATATATATATATATATATATATATATATATATATATATATATATATAATATATATATTACGGTTGTGAAGTCGCAAACCACCATTCAAGCCCCGTAGCTGAGATATCTCTGTAAATACATGTGTAGTTAGCCCAAACCCGTTGTATAGAGGAATTTATGTGATCCATCTGGGCTGCGACGCTTTGAGTTAGCCATTTTTTCTGTTCTATCTTTTATTTCAAACAAACAGCATCTCAACAACCACGCCATCCCCACAACAGCGCCAACCACACTACAACCACGCCACCTCCACCATCTACGCTACCACATCTTCGCCACTCGCCATTCAGTAGGCCCTGTGCGGTTACGATCTCTGGGAACAAACAAAAACCAACAACGATGCTCGGGGTGTTTCCCGCCTGTTTCTCCTGTCGAAATTCTCCGCGCTCGGTGTGGGGGAAACGATCCGAGCAGGGGTCAAGGTCATGTGAAGGAGAGGTCTGATTTTGGGGGAATAATTCCCTGGCTCTGAGCCAAGACTGACGGCCCTGGCTCCCACACGGCGCGGGGTGGAGGGGGAGTGAGAGGTCACGCCCCCTTTGAGAGGCTTCTCCAAGAAGCTCGAAGGGAGGCGGGGCCGAAACGGGGTGGAGCGAAGAGGCGGAGCCCGCGCTACAAAGGCGGACAGGACGGACCTTGAGGAGTTGTTGGTCGAGGGTTGGTCTTCATGTTGGTCTTCTGCTTCATGGTCGTCTTCTGGTTCGGTCGCAGCTTGTTGTTCCTGCCTTGCTGCTTTGATCCTTGCGCGAGCGGAAAACAGCACCGAACAAACCCCGTCCGTTTCCCCAAAACCCCGTCCGTACCGTCGAGCGGACCACACGAGCAACACGCGGCACGAGCTCGCGGACCACGCCGGAGGGGCTCGGAGTTGCGGTCGCAAAAGGAGGACTCGACGTGATCAGAGAAGTCGCACTTCCATTTTCTTTTGGGGTTTGGTGTAAATGTCTGTGGGTGGCGCCGTCCGTCAAGTAGTATTGTTTTAAGTGTTGCCGTGTGTTCGCGTATTCGGTCGTAGCTCTGCATTGTTGATGTTGTTTTAAATTGCTTTATGTGCATTTCTGATTCTGTTGGATGTATATGTGTGCTCTGTGTCTGTGTGAATAAAGTGCTTGTGTGAACTTGTTCCCCGTTTCGCTGCGTCCTTCCCTTCGTTTGAATCTCCATCTTGCTTCACGTAAAGGGTTCGTTGTGGGCTTAATACGCCCGATAAGTAATCGGAACTGTCGAGGCCGACGATAACACCGCTCGGTTATCCCGATAGTACGGAACGGACCGCTTCAGCGGCCCATGTCCGGAGTCTACCTGCGGCGAGGTGCGATCGCCCGGTTTACCATCCGCGTAGGTACTTAGGTAGGTCGAGTTTGGCGAACAACCCTATCCCATGCGGGTGGCCGATTGGCACGATCGTGGTGAGGCCGAAAGGCCCACCCGTGACTAGCTCCCGGCGTTAGTCCGAGAGGGTCATGACGGAATTGTCCGTCCGGTGGGCGACGTGCCGCGATTCGAGTTCCATGGCCGCTCGCACGCCAGCGGGCGCGAATTCGCAACAATATATATATATATATATATATATATATATATATATATATATATATATATATATATATATATATATATATATATATATATATATATATATATATATATATATATATATATATATGTATATATGTGTATATATATATATATATATATATACACACACACACACACACACACACACACACACACACACACACACACACACACACACACACACACACACACACACACATACATACAGTATACAAGGTCCGTCTAAAAGTAACGGGACTGAGCCTGCTGTGTGCTCCACTTACACAACTTGAATGATTGGTTTGCGTCACAGTCTTTCGCAACATTCCACCAATATGATTGATGATGGTTGACTGCATTCATTGTGTGATTTTTTACAGGTCGTGCTTTACCGTTGTCTCGTCTGGTCGTCATGCTATGAGTCGTGAGCAGAGAGCCAATCTGAAGTTTCTTGCCAAGCTTGACAAAACACCTTCCGAATCCTTCACAAGGCTGCAGCAAGTCTATGGGAAGAAATGATGTCACGTACACGTGCATTTGAATGCCACAAGAGGTTAAAGAGGGACGGGAGGAGGTTGAAGACGATCCACGGTCTGGAAGACTTTCAACGAGCAAAACGGCGGACAACATATAGCGTTCGGAGCAGATGGTGCGCACAGATCGTCGGCTTACGGTGCGGATGATTGCTGAGGTACTTTCCATCAACAAGGACACTGTCTGGGCTTCATCACTGAAAATCTCGAAATGCGCAAGGTGTGCGCAAAGATGGTCCCCCAAGCTGTTGTCTGACGACCAGAAACAGCAAAGAGTCACTGTCTGTCAAGACATTGCTCGAGCACCTCGATGACTATCCAGACCTGCTCGGGAGAGTCATTACTGGCGATGAATCGTGGATATTCAAATACAATCCCGAGACCAAACGGCATAGTCGTCAATGGAAAAGTCCGGCATCACCAAGACCAAAGAAAGCAAGGATGTCAAAGTCGAAGGTCAAGGTGATGCTCATCGCGTTTTTTGACAAAGGAATCGTCCACTTAGAGTTTCTACCACAGGGTCAAAGAGTGAATCAATACGTGCACAAGGAGATCCTCCGGTGCCTCATGAGATCAGTCCGGGATAAGAGGAGGGATCTGTGGGAGAACAACGCCTGGTGCTCCACCATGACAACGCCCTGCTCACAGTGCCCTGAGCATCCGACAGTTTCTGGCGGAGAGGAACGTGCCAACTCCGAGCAACCCCCGTAATCGCCAGACTTGGCCCCTTGTGATTTTTTTCTTATTCTCCAAGCTCAAGGGGGTGATCAAGGGGACCCGATTTCCTGATGTGGAGGCCATCAAAAAGGGCCGTGGCGTACGGAGCTCGGAGGATTCCAGAAGAAGCCTTCGAGTGCATCGAATCGTGGAAGAAGAGGATGGACAAGTGTGTGATTGGAGGGAAACTATTTTTAAGGGGACAATCTGTGATTTGAATATATTTTTTGGAATAAAATTTCTGTGTGTGAAGTCAGTCCCGTTACTTTTTAGACGGACCTTATATATATATATATATATATATATATATATATATATATATATATATATATATATATATATATATATATATATATATATATATATATATATATATATATATATATATATATATATATATATATATACAGGCCAGGAGCGGTGCGGGATCACGCCCCGCCGGCGTGCGAACGACCGCGTGTAACCAATAGCGGCACGTCGCCCACCGGACGTGCAATTCAGTCGTGACTTTCGGATCAACGCCGAAAGCGAGTCACATGTGTGTTCCAAGCGCACCACAACCTTGTCCGTACTCTACCCACGTGCTACAGGGTCCGATCGCCGAATCATCGGTTACCTAATTATTCGCGGGTAGATTAGGAGATTGTACCACGCAACAATATATATATATATATATATATATATATACATATATATACATACATATATATATATATATATATATATATATATATTGTTGCGGATTCGCGCCCGCCGGCGTGCGAACGGCCACGTAACTCGAATCGCGGCACGTCGCCCACCGGACGGACAATCCCGTCGTGACCCTCTCGGACTAACGCCGGGAACTAGTCACGGGTGGACCTTTCGGCCTCACCACGATCGTGCCAACCGGCCCCCCGCGTGGGATAGGGTTGCTCGCCAAATTAGACCTACCTAAGTACCCACACGGAGGGTAGACCGGGCCATCGCACCTCGCCGCAGGTCGACTTCGGACACGGGCCACTTCAAGCGACCCGTTCCGTACTATCGGGATAACCGAGCGGTGTTATCGTCGGCCTCGACGGTTCGATTAATTATCGGGCGTTTTAGCCCACGACCAACCCTTTACGTGAAGTAAGATGGAGATTCAATGAAGGAAAAGACGAAGCGAAACGGGAAACAGTTCAACATGAAGCACATTTATTTCGCGATGAACGGAAAGCACACATATACAATTACACCAAAAGCAAATGTAAAAGAAGAAGAAACACAATAATACACAAAAAGCAAATGCAACAATGCAGATCTAACCGACTACCGAGCACACGGCAACACTTATACAGTTTTACTTCACAGACGGCGCCGACAACACATACACTCAAAGCAAAAGAAAAGGACCACCCTCAAGGATGAGGGGGGTAGGCGGGCCTGGGGCCGAGACCGCGTCGGGCCTACCCGTCTGATGATGAGCCGCAAGATGGCGGTGGCGCCCCGACTCCGCGGGCCTCGCGGACAGTGTCTGGTAGGGGTGGGAACGGGGCCCCCTTCTCGCACTATCTCAGCGCGGGGGGGAAACAGGAGGGGGTTGTTGATGCTCGGGGGAAGGAGGATATCTCCCTGTCTCGGGTCCCGCGACGAGCGTCTCCACCACGACCTCGGTCGCGCCGCCGGCCTCTCCCTCCGCAGCTCCCCGACTCCGACACGAGCACCCCCTCGACCGCCTTCGCCGCCGCCACCTCTCCACAGCTCCGTCCAACCGCCTTCTCCGACTCCTCTCTTGACTCGTCCCAACTCTTCACTGACTCCGAACTCTTAACTGCCTTGACTGACGAACGCAGCCCCTTATATACCCCGTGGCCTCGCTCCATCACCTTCGACCCTTTACCTCCGACCCTTCACCTCTGGCTGGTTCCCCATTGGACCGAGGAAAAGTGGGCGTGAATGCTTTTTGATCCATGAATTTGCATATAGAGATATTACTCCAACGCACCTGGAGGCGGGGCCAAATCGCCCCACGCTCGCCGATAGGACGGAACAGATGTGGGCGTGAGTCGTTTTTGATCCGTTTTCTTCGGAAAGGCTGTGATGTTTCTGCACACGCTGCTCGGTGCGCGCCCTGTACGAGTCCAGTATCGGTGCCCACAAGCGGCGCGGAAATGGCGGTGATGCGATGGTTGCGAGAGCGAGATGTGACGGTAAAGGTCGCGGCTGTTGTTGTGAAGCGGCGTTGCGGTTGGTGGTTGTTGTGTGATGGCTGTTGAGACGTGGTTGGTGGTGGTAGTAATGGCGGCTGGTCCAAAATAAAGATAGTAAAAGAAAAACGGCTATCTAGAAGGGTCGCAGCCCGCATGAATGACATTTATTCCCTCTAAACAACGGGTTTGGGCCTAACTACACATATACTTACAGAGATATCTCACCTAAGGGACCTGAATGGTGGTTTGCGAATTTCGTCAACCACAACACTACCTCCTCCCCTTTTTACAGACTCGTCCCGAGTCGTCAAATTTTCGTGTGCCATCATGTGTAGTTTTCCCCTAGTACATTTTACCTACGGATCCCTGAGTGCGACATTCATGGTATTCGTGTCCCCAAAATAAATAATCTGAGGGCTGAGTAACTACCTAAACAAACTCACTCACACGGACGACTTAAATAAAATTGCCGGCGCTAAAACAGACATGCCGGGGGCGCACTCATATGTACAGTACATCTTACCTTAACTTACAAATTTTACACTAAACCATGGCCCAGGATCAATGAACTCTGCAAAAAGAAAGCAGTTAGCAGGGAGCCAGGCTGCTCGCATGCAGTCTCTGGCTCAAACGATGCAGGTGACAGGGAACGTGGCCGGCTGCTCACACGCAGTCCAAGGCCTTCCCTTTTGAACTGAACGCAGTGAACCACAACGGTGCATGGGCTGCACAAACGTAGTCTCCGTGCCAGCTCAAGTGGCACACGCAATGAACACAACGAATGGATGGGTGAATGGTTTGAACTGAACGCAGTGAACCACAACGGTGCATGGGCTGCACAAACGTAGTCTCCGTGCCAGCTCAAGTGGCACACGCAATGAACACAACGAATGGATGGATGAATGGTTTGAACTGAACGCAGTGAACCACAACGGTGCATGGGCTGCACAAACGTAGTCTCCGTGCCAGCTCAAGTGGCACACGCAATGAACACAACGAATGGATGGATGAATGGATGCACGCAAACACGGTGCACAGGCCGCCACTGCAGGCCCGTGTTGTAGCTGCCAACAGGGCAGTTCTTGCAGCTTGCAAACTGTTGCTTTTACGATGATCCCGGCGCGCATGGAAATGAACAGGGGGGGGGGGCAAAGCAAAATTGAACGGGGCTGGTGAACGTGGGCAGTGGGCATGGCAAAGGCAGCAGGCAAACACAGTCCGCAGAAGAAGGCCGCTGCAGGCAAACACAGCCGGCAGACGAACTGGCCGGCACAGGCCTTGCAGAAAACAGCTGCAGACGATCCAGCCGGCACAGGCCTTGCAGCAAAACAACAGCTGCCGATGAAGTGGGCCGGCCTTTGCCTTGCAGCAACGCAGCCAGCAGATGAAGCTGGCCAGCCTTCGCCATTCAGTGGAGGTTGGTGGAGGGAGTGCGGTGGTGCTGGCCACTCGGAAGGCGGGCTCGGACCTACCCTACGGTCTCCCTCCCAACCTATCGCCTTTGCCTGTCACTGTCCATACCCACTCCCTTAATTTGTCCAAACCCCAATTTAGCCCCAACTTATTTTTTTATTTTTACTTCCCCACTATAAATCGTCCCCTCACCCCCTTTATCGTCCTTGTTCGGCTAACCTATCCTGTCACCTAGCCTACTCCCAACCCCTACGTTCCCTTCCCGGAGGGGAACAAGGGAGAGCTAGCATCCTGTGTCGAGGCCCAACGAAGCCTCAGGATGGCCTCCCTAGAGTTCAGCGATCTATAACACAAAGTGGGTCCAGCGGCCCACAACGAGAGCGAGGGGATGGATGGTGCGGAGGGGTACACTTCCTAATCTACCCGAACCATTTAACTGTTAAACTACCCCGGGGCTTCCAACAAGCGCCTCGCGCTTAAACTATTGGTTCTAACAACCCAGATTCCCGTCGCCTGTGTTGGTGTCCTCACAATTTCGGGCCTCGCCCCCCAATTTTCTCTCCGTGCCCTCACACGGTCTCATGGCTGGGACACGTGGCTCCCTTTGGCAGGCACGACCCTCTGCCGAATCTCCCGCTATGGCACCCCCGGGCACTACACTGCCTCCGAGCCTACCAGCTCCTTAACACCGGGGAGTGCCCCCCATGGCACCTCCCCTGAAACGCACACGTGGCAGACTGGCTTCCCAGGCCCCTTTCCGAGGGTCACCCGTGCCCACAACACTGCCCACGCGGCTAATGGCGCCCCGGGCCCCCGCACCAAGCAGGCGCACCCGTGCCCACTACGCTATCCCGGCCCCCCATGGGCCCTTGGCCGACCACGGCCGACTAGCCTGGTGCCCGGGGTACCCACTCAGCGATACTCACCTTTCGCAGCCACGCTCCCAGCCCGTCAACAGGGCTCCTGCACCCCTCCAAATGGGTATCGAGCCTACATTCCCACCAACAACAAAACGACTTCCATTTGTCAATTTAACTAACCCCCTTACTCACTCTACACTGACCCCGGGGTCCCTTGGGCGGGAGTCACTCCTCCCCCCAATCACTCATCGCACCATGCATTCCAGACTCGCTCCATTCACACAGACCCGCTGGCCTCACTCACTCACCAAGCACATGCTTCCACTTCACTCACCAACAACTCTTCAACACACTCACCGCTGAACTCTGCCATCCTTCTAACTACATCCCCTAACTAACTCGTGCTCCCACGTCGTCCCTTAAACTAGTAGCACGTTCCTTTTAACACTACGTAGCTAAACTACGTCAACTCTACACATCCAAAGGCTGTCACTGTCTCCAAATAATCCCATTAATCAATTTCCCAACCTAAATCTCGCTACAATCCCTCCAACTAATCCATTCCACGGGCCCCATGAGGACTTACCCCTGCCCCATGGAGCCGGTCTAGCTATGCTAACCCTTCCCCCTAACTAGTTTCCATCCTGTGCCCTGGTCAAGGGGGTCTTCCACCCCTTGCCCAGGAATCCTGTGCACCCGAAAGTGAGGCTTGTTTTTTTTTTTTTTTTTTTAACATGCGCATCACCAGCGCGGCAACTCACAGCTCGCGCACTTTGCACCTGCCCGTGACGTCATGCAGCTGCACGTGTACCTCGTCCCTCCTTGGACGGTACCATCCGGCAGGGATACCCCTCCTGCCGGATTCCAACCCCACGTGCAGCCATGACGTCACCGTGCGCATAAAAAAAAAACACAAGCCCCACGTCTCGAGGGGTTCCCCACGCGAACACATGTGCTTTGCCCGTTGGAGCTTAACACACGATCGCGTGGAGAACCCGTCCGGTCCAAATCCGTAATCCTGCCTAAACTTTGTCCGTCCGCGGGATCGGCAAATCCACCGCGTGCGTTTCCGGACCGGGACTTCACTCTCGCAAGCGAGCACGTGGGGGCCTCGTGCGTTGCACAGCACGGACCTCGGGCTCGCTGCTGGGTGAACCCGGCACGGTCCCCGAAACAGCTGCAGCCGCTACTCGGTTTTCTTTCCTCTGTCGCCGTCGTCGCCTCCATTCCACACACGCACTCCCGCGTGTTACGACGCTAACACACCTCACCATTAAACTCACACCGGGAGACGCGGCTGGATGTTCACACATGCCGACCGACATGTCCCTCACACACAGCGACCTTGCACACGCTGTCTCTCACACTCGGCCACTCACTCACGCATGCCATTTCCCTTGCACACGTGGCTCCACTCACTCGCGGCCTTCCACTCACTCGTGCCATTTCCCTCACACAAACCATACTACTCACACACGCGGGGGCACTCATCCGCGGTGCCTCACTCATACTGGCCGTTTCACTCACACACACGGCCTCTTCCACTTGCGGTGCCCCTTTTACACACGGTGTGCTGGGAAGCACGTACTCCGGCACAATCGCCACCACACCACTCACACACGGGGACGCTTCCACACATGGGGACGCACTCACACCTTGCACCACACACATCGGGACAACCACACTGGGGATTCGTGTCCCCACAAGGGTCTCCGGGGCCTCTATACCCCCCAAGCTCTCCGTGCACCTGTCCACAGCACTCCTCCCCTCGACCTCGCAAAGCACGACCGAACTCACCTGGTCGTGACTCGCCTCAAGGGGGCATACTCCCTCCCCTCGTTCCTGGAGGAGGCCATCCAACTGCTCGCACCAGGTCTCTACCCAGTCCGCGAGCTCACCCTCACTATCCTCCACTACCTCCGAGTGTGTGTGTATGTCTCTGGCCTTGTCATTATCATGCAGTCTCTCCTCTATTTTTTCTGTCTCCCGTGTCTATACATTTATAAGTTTCTGTTGTCCCCTCCTGTCTATTAGTCTCCGCTTCTTTCTGGCGTCTTTCCCTTATCTTTATGTAGGTCAACCTTGCTTTCTCTTTAAGTCGCTCCCGTCCTTCCCTGTTTTTCACTCCTTGCTCTTTCACGATCTCCGCGTACCTCATCCTTGCTTTCCGTATTAATTGTTCTTTTCTCTCCCTCCCAATTACTTTCACCTCGTCACTTGTCTCCCGAATTATTTTTTCCTTACCCGCCTCCACCGCGGGCCCGACAGCCGTTGCACTCCCTCCCAGCTCGTTCGCTCCCAAACGTGGAGTCGCCATTTTGAGCTCCGCTGCCATTGCCTTCATGCCCGCCTGCAGGCTTTGGCCCATGTTCTGCGTCTTGTGGTGTAGCCATGCCCACGGGGAGGGGCATGATGATGATGCATGATGGGCGTGATGGTGGAGGAGTGGCCGTGGGGTTCGGCGAGGGATATGAGGTGTGCACGCCGTCTGAGGCGTCGTAGTAATGCTGGAGTCGGCCGGCTCGTGAGTGTACCACGTACGGAATAAAGGAGAGCCGCGGGCACAGTACGCCCGCGCTCGCACTCGTGCAACACAGCCCGGCTCGACTGTTCCTCCGCTTCGTGTCTGCCTGCTAAGTATCTCCCAGTACAGTACAGTACAGTTGGCGACGAGGATCGGCGGATCGGCGTGTGTAAGGGCGGTTCCAAGCTACGGAACCAAGTGTCTCACGGAACATGGCGGAAGGTCGCGGCACGGCACACGGACGTGTACCCGTGTTCGGGGGAGATGAGTTCGAGTTGTTTTCTGAACAGTTGGGTTGCTACTTTCGGGCAAATGATGTAGAGGATGAAGAGAAACGCAAGGCGAGCTTGCCTCCCTCGCTATCAACGGAGCACTACCGCCTGCTGAGTGATTTGGTGGCTCCAAATAGACCCAGTGATGATATGCTATCCTTTCAGGACATCGTGACGAAAATGAAGACCCACTTGGCGCCGGAGAAGTCGTTACATCTCGCGCGGTTCCAGTTCGATCATCTCGCTAAGGGTGGCGAGGAGCGCGTTGCGGACTTCGTGGCACGAGTGAAGCATTCGGCTGTGCCTTGCAAATTCACGGCAGAGGAGCGTCCGACAAGGCTCAGAGATCGTTTTATTTCTGGTCTGCGAGACGCAAAGATGGTAGCGGCTATCCTGCGATTAACCGACATCACATTCGACTCGGCGGTCGTGACTGCTTCGTCTGTCGAACAGACGCTCACGGATGTCCGTGCCATTGCTGGCCAGGACGCAATGAGTAGCTCCAGCTGGAGTATGGCAGCTAATCCCGAAGTCAATGCGGTAATCGCACAAGTGCCGCGAGTCACGCAGCCCGGAGTCCGAGCGGTGGCTCAAGTGCCGCAGGTCGCACGCGCGCCCTGGCGGTGCGGGACGAGGGGCACCGCAGCACGATCGCACCGGGAGCGAAGGGGCACCGCAGCACGGTCGCGCCTGGAGCGAAGGGACTTTCCGCGGCTGCTGGGGGTGTGGGGGTCCGCACCTGCGACAAATGTGCCCGTATAAGAACACCGTGTGTTTGCATTGTCACAAGGTGGGACATTTGAAGCGTGTGTGTCGGATGGCGGGAGCCTCCGTTGGGGTCTTGGGTGACGAGGTGCGAGAGGACCCCAGTGACCTGGAGATCGGCCTGCAACCGGGGCCTGACAATGCCGGCGAACCAGAGCGGGAGATGCAACCACGGTTGAGTCTGTTTTCCGTTGGTTCGGAGATGACGACGCCTTTCACGGTTGAAGTCGAAGTGAATGGCCAACCTACTGTGTTTTGCGTGGATACCGGGGCTGCGGTGTCGGTCATGGGTGAGCGGGCGGCTCGTGGTCTTCGCGGTATTCGCCTGGTCAAGACGGCCTTGTCGTTATACACGTACACTGGTGAAGCGATTGCACCGCTTGCGAGGGCCGACGTCTCAGTGCGCTACCGAGATCGACGCGCCCGGCTCTCGGTGTTCGTTGTACGAGGGGAGGGGCCCCCCCCTGTTGGGTCGAGACTGGCTTGCGCACCTCGGACTGGGTCTCCGGTTCGTACCTCCAGATGTGCCGGTACTCTCTTCGAGGCCTTCATCGAGTACCGAGGGCGAGGCTCTGGCGGGCGGCGAGAGCCGTATCAGCTCTCGCGATGAGTTCCCGCGCTTCGCTCGCGATGAGTTCCCGCGCTGTGGCAAGGTTCGAGAGGCAATGCGCATCGGTGTGGTTCAGGCAGCTTCAACAGGTGGCGGTGGGCCCGTGGCGTTAAAGGGAGTCGCGAGTCGCAGCATCAAGTCGACAACCAAGAAGCGGACTCCTGATGCGGGTTGTGGGTTGTTGTTCATGGCATATGTGTTTTTCCTTGCTCTATTGATGCAGTTTAACGTTGTTGAAATAAATGCCAGCAGTTCTCGTGTAAAAGTGGATGTGACGGAGATCATTAAATGGGAATTGGATTATGATCAATGTGATGTAGGGGCTTCAGGGACGGTGGTGGCGAATAAAAAGGTTGAGTTGGCCGTCCACTGTCCCGGGCCGCAGGTAATTGCTTTGTCATGTGCTGGGATTTTATCAAAAAAGCGTGCTGTACGGAAAAATGAATTTGCGATGCTTCGAGTATTATTCGTAATGATTTATAACGAGCCTATGATTGCAGTGTGGTTTAAGTGGAGTTGCTCCTGTCTAGCGGCCGTGTGGGTCTCGGAGATCGACTCGGCACCAAGACTGGTGCCCTGGTCTGCGTTACCTCCACCTCTGATTGCGAGCACAACTCGCTGTGTTCGCTCAAGGCCGTTTGGACGGGCGTTGGCGTCTCGACTGATGGTGGTGCGTGAGTTGTTTTGGCGCATTAAATGCATGCAGCCAGCGGCGCTATTCAGCGCCCCCGGCCAAGGTCTAAGGCTGGCGCCACGACTTCCAGATAGCGGGCTGCCGGCCTCGGGATGTTTATCTACGTCGGGTCTGCCTGGGGGGAGTGGGCCGGAGGCGTTTGATGGGGCCGGAGGAGGTTAGCTCGAGAGGTCGTTACGACCTTGGCCAGAGTCATGTCAGCATGGGCCACCTGGGGGGCGTTTTTGCTGCATAATGCTGCTGTGCTTCTCATTTTGCTGCTTCATATCGGTAACGCGGTCAGACCTGACCTTTGCTGCTCCACTCGCTCGCATCGACACATTATATGATGTGGTGTGCTATTTTCATTTTATTTCCATGATTATTATACGAAGTCCTTCGTGTTCTGCATGCTTCTTATAATACTGATCATTTAATAATCATACTTTTAGGAGGGAGGAGTGTGGTGTAGCCATGCCCACGGGGAGGGGCATGATGATGATGCATGATGGGCGTGATGGTGGAGGAGTGGCCGTGGGGTTCGGCGAGGGATATGAGGTGTGCACGCCGTCTGAGGCGTCGTAGTAATGCTGGAGTCGGCCGGCTCGTGAGTGTACCGCGTACGGAATAAAGGAGAGCCGC
>NC_140961.1:76366505-76389005 GCF_056783735.1 Eptatretus burgeri | reverse complement strand
ATGATTTTTCAGTTGAAAATTGATGATTTTAGTCGTTTGACTTTGAGTTGACCTTTAACCTTTTGACCTTAAGAATTGTTGGTTTCCCAATTCAGTGACGCAATATGCAACTCTTGTTCAAATTTCAAGTCAATCAGAAGAAAACTGACATTTTTAGAAATTCGACCTAAGATGTTGACCTTTTGATCTCAAAATCAATAGGCGTCTTGCCTTTGACCAACACCATTCGGTGAAGATCGGTTTAAAATTGTGACCCATAGACAAATGACGTACAGACAGACAAACAAACGGACAGTCAAACAGACAGAATAACACACGTGACCAACCAATATTCTTGAAAAAATCCTCGATATTCACAAGTAATGATTGAGGCTGTTATTACTATGATCAAAATCATAAATATTACCATTAGGTACGCAACATTCCGTGAGGTTAGAACCCACAATTTATGGGATATTCGTTGAGTATACTCACCTGCAGACCACCATACTCACCAATATGACAGGACCAAATAATAACCACAGCTCAATCCCATCCTCTCCACATACTGTAACAGTATGTCCTTGTTCATAAAGCTCTCAACACTGCCATTGCCATTGTTTACCTCGAAGGGTGCATCATCTGGATCGATCCACCAGTAGAACTGTGAGACTCAGAAGAGTCATACCTCATGTGTTGTACAACAACAAAAACAACAAAAAAGAAATAAGCGCAAAACCAGGTGAGCACTCAACACCAGATGCCATTTGTCAGGCATGTGTAGGTATTGCTGATTGTAACGTTTCCTGGATTATACCCTATCCAGTGCAGATATAATTTTGGTGTGGACTTGTTTTGATTGACCAAGTTTAGTCTGCAGCGAAAACCTTTCTGCTCAAACTAAACATTTGCAGTTGGGAAGATTGATACTCATGTAAAGGCACTACAAACTACTACAGCTGCCCACTAAACCTCCATCTTGCTGGAGAGCTTTATTAAGGAGTGCTTTAAAAAAAAGGCATGCACCATTGAACAATTCGATCCTCTATTCATTTTCAAGGTGGCAGTCTTGTTGCATGCAACAACAGCAAACCCAAAAGTAACATAATCTTCGTACCATGCATCAATGTGGATTGTATCATGGAACTTGTTACTCAAGAGGGCACACCGAAAGTCGAGTCACCCATTGGTGTGTCGAGGTGGTGGGTGATTCTCATTTGGGTAGATATCAAAAATGAGAAAATAAAGATGCACCATTATTCTGTACGCCTGGTGTTGGTTTATTGGATTGAGTGGCGGGCTTGGTATCCAAGGGTCCTGAGTTCAAATCCCGCACAGCTGTTGAATTAATATCAGGTGGGGTTAACTTGACCTGTCATCCTTCTGAGGTCAGCAAAATGAGTGCCAACTTGCTGGTAAACTGTGTCGGAGTGGAGACCCATCCAGGATTGTGCCCAATAGCCAAGGAGACTGCTTAGGCACCACCAACGGTCTGCACAGAGTATGGTCCCAATGGATGGATGGATTATACTGTGATATCAACAACAACAA
The DNA here is from genome assembly GCF_056783735.1 of Eptatretus burgeri. Lineage (NCBI taxonomy): Eukaryota > Metazoa > Chordata > Myxini > Myxiniformes > Myxinidae > Eptatretus > Eptatretus burgeri. The sequence continues at coordinate 76,387,475 of NC_140961.1, read as the reverse complement.
CAACAACAACAAACCAATATGCAATGCAAACCCTTAATCCTCAACATGTACACAAGCTCAGATATTTAAAATCACAGGTATAGACAATTATATAGAAAAATTTAAACATTCAGTGCAGAAGTCGTTCAACTTGATACGTATTTCCACCCATACACTTTTAGTTCTACAGGGTTGAGAGTCGATTAGGAACCCAACAAGTTTCAATTTACCAATTTACTTTCAAAATAAAAAAAATTAAATAAGGGCACAAAGCAGATTTCAATCATTCAATCTTTGGACAAATGGTTTTCAATTTATTCTGGAAAATCAAAAACTTCCTCGAAATGGAGGTGTTATATGATCACGTGATTTATCGGCACACTTTTTAACGCACGTGCTGATAAAGCAGCAGTCACCACAAGAGGGCGACACATCTGCATTCGGAACAAAGCAAAGTGTACGACAAGACCACGACAAGACTCCCTCGCTCCAACAAGACCACAGCAAACTTAGATATCTGCCATCACCAATGGTAAGCCTCCCCGGCACCCATGATAAAATGATGGCCTTTTTTTTTTTTTTTTTTTCGGACTGCCATATTGTTACGAATCTGGCAGCCATTTGCACACAACAGCCAGAGTCCGCGCAGTTCAGTTATTTCGATAAGTACGTGTTTATAGTTAGAACCCTCCCCTATGTTTAATGGGTTGATAAGTGTCCGTGCGCTGCGGGTTTCTTTCTCGCTAAATGTTTTTCTACATCGTTAAATCTTCCTCCCAAACCACAAACTCTTCGTTTCCGCACCATCGCCATCCATCGCCCATGTGCAACGTGTCACGTACAGGGGTGAGGTTCCCTCCGCCCACCGTGAGCTCGTCCAATCGACAGCGGCCGGCACGACAGCCGACCCGAGATCACCCCGCCCCGCTACAAGGGTCGATGGAGAATAGGGCGCTCCCCTGGTTGTCCCGTCTGGGTCCTCAGACACGCACGGGGGAGGGTGGTTGTTTCCCCCTCCCACCGGACCTCCTCCAATCACGGATGGCCACCATTTTCCCCCACCGAACCAATCAGGAGGCTCGTCACCTCAGTGCCGGCTCCGCCCCCGCAAGGTGGAATGTTCCTCCCGTCCAAAGAGGGGAGGCCACTGATCGCCCGACAACCCCTCGTCCAACCCCCGGAGGCTCATCGCCTCAGAGCAGATCCCTCCCCCCCCCCACACGAGAGGAGGGATAAGGAAGATCGCAAGCAGTCTCCGGGGTTCTCGCTTCATTGTTGGAGTGTCTGGTTCGGGGGTTCTTTCGGTGGTCTTCTTTTCAGTGGTTCCATGGTCCTGTGCTTGGTGGTTCGCTCGATGCGGCTGGTCTCATCCTGGTTCGCTCGTCTCGGCCAAACCGCAGGAGGCGGCCAGGTATCCGACTAGACTCTGACACTCAGCTCGCCTTCCCTCCAAGCTGAAGGGTCGAATTAAGGCCAACCGGCCACATTTCTTTTTGGGTGTGTGTGTGTCTGTCTGTGGCCGGTCTTTAAGTCGAATTGTTAAGTGCTTTTGCTCACTGTACATTGCCTGCATATTATAGTCGTGATAACTCTGCTCTGTGTCTCCCTCCCTATTATAAATAAACCCCGTGTTAAATGTTCCAGTTCGTTGTTTGTGCTTTCTTTCATTGGCCCAGTATGGTTTGGACTTGAGAATTAGGGAGGCCGATTATGCCGTAAATTGTTATTTGGACCGGCGCGGCTTTGGTAGTTTCCGCTCGGTTACACCGGATCCGAGTCGGTAACAGCGACTCGGTTCGGACAAAGCCGGCCGAGGATGTGGCTTCCCCGGTAGTTAGATGGCTTGAGTACTTAGGTAAATTGGAATAGACAAGTGGACCCTACCTCACACCGTCAAAATATTGGCGACCACGGTCCTTTAAGCAACCCGTCGACTCTGGAGTTATGCGGGGTGATGACCTTTCATTCCGGTGTTCGGTGGGAGACGGCCCAACTGCTCCATTTAGCGGTCTTCCTCGCCACCGAACCCGGCACCACAACAATATGACCTTGGACTTAAATGTTAAGGTATAGGGTATAAATTAAGAAAATGTTTCCGCATATACAATCTGTCCATAAAACTCAACATCATTAAAATTGGAGGAAAATTATTCAAGTTGTGATTAAAAAAAGTAATTTTTTTAAAAATTAGGTCACAATCCAAAAAAGTAGATTTTAGAAAAGTAAAAAAGTAGAAAAAAAGAAAGGACACCAATTAAATATCAGGTGCACAACTTCAGTGCAGGTACACTATTGTGATGCAAGAACATCTTGGAAGGCTGAATGGTTTTTGAGATTGGCAAAATTGGAAAAATGAGCGATGACAAAAAACTACTTTTCTCAAATCACCATTTAACCTTGCCCTTTAAACCCAGAGGAGTATGATGTAAATTAAACGTAAATGTGTAAATGTGCCATCCTCGAGGCTAGTGATTCTCAACCCTTCCTCTGTCATTTGGCCTCTCGGCTTGATGTATTTCGCCATTTACCCCCTTACTCCCATGCAAAAAAATGCATAGCATAACAAAGGGAACAAGCACTTTGAAGGCTCGCTGAGTAAGAAGTGGGAATGAATCTGTGAGTTTCATCCAGAAATCAACACCAACTCTGTCAAGTTCTTCCTTAAGACTAGCAGAGGACTGAAGATCAATCAGCTCCTCTTTTGCTGGGTTGTCATCTCTCATTTCTGACAGATCAGCGGTAAAACGTGTTAATATCCATCTTTCTGTAGGTATCATGTCTTCTGGAAAGTAGCCAGTGAAGTGATGCTTCAAGATGTTCAAATGTGCTGTGATGTCTTCATTTATTTCAGGTAACGCACCAGGTTCTTCTCCAATGGCCTCATCCAAGTTTGGAAAATTTGCAAAAATTTTTTGATGAACTCTTCGTGCCCAGAAATCCAGCTTTGTCTGTAATGCTTTCATCTTTTCACCTGCTTCAACGATGGTTCCTGATTTTCCCCGGAGTTGTTTGTTTACTTGGTTAAGATGGGTAAATATATCTGAGAGGTCCCCCTAAAGAGGCGATGAACTTTGAATCAGAGAACTTTTCCCACAGCTTTGAATCCCGATCACGAAGAAAAATCTCAACCTCAGTACGGAGCTCAAATACTCGGTTAAGAATAAGTCCACGTGAGAACCACCTCACCTCAGTATGAAGCAAAATAATTGAATGCTCAGAGCCCATCTCATCACAAAAGGCTTTGAACAAGCGGTGATTCAGTGCTCGCGTACGAATGAAATCAACAGCCTCAATAACTTTCTGCAAAACCATTTTCAGATTTTCAGGAAGGGTTTTCGCAGCTAATGCAAATCTGTGAATAACACAATGCATTATCACATGGGGTGCCTTTTGTTTTACAAGTGCAGTGAAGCCTGATCTAACTCCCATCATGGCTGGGGCTCCATCAGTACAAATTGATCCAACTATGTCCCATGTGAGATTGTTCCTTTCAAAGAAGTCTTCTATTTTCTGCATTGTGTCAGCAGCCTTTGTGGTTTGTTGGAGAGTTTCACAGAAGAGAAATTCATCTTTCAGTTCTTTTCCACATATGTACCAGACAAAAACGAGCAGTTGTGAAAAATTAGCAACAACACAGGATTCATCAAGTTGCAAAGATATTTTTGCTGGGCTAGATTTGATCTGTTCATTAACTTGTTGACAAATATCTTGAGACATTTCACTAATACGTCGATGAATTGTGTCATTACAAAGGGAGGATGTCTTGAATCTTCTGTTTTGCTTCTTTCCCACATACATGTTCAACCATGTCTAAGGCACAAGGTTTAATCAACTTCTCGGCAATGTCGTGAGGTTTCTTTGCCTTTGCTATTCGCTGTGCTACGTGATAGGAAGCTGCAAGCATTGGTTTCTTGTGAGATACGAAGCCATGTTTGGGCAGTGTTCCTGCAGCCCCAAACCGAGCTCTCAGATGGTCATCAGATGCATGGGCAGGATGTGTATCTTCCAGGTGCTGTTTTAGTGTTGAAGGTTTCAATGAGCCAATTCCAAGAACTTTTGAGCACAGCAAACACTGAGGCTTATCCACACCATCTTCAACAATGAAGTCAAAGCCATATTGTACACATGAATCCAGGTATGTACGTTTTTTAGACATGCTAAAATCTGAAAATAATATTTTTTTGAAAATAAATTCATAAATTTTGAATGAATACATATGATTTTATTATCAAAAACAAAGGAATATTAGGGGGGTATGAAAGATAGTTCATCCTCCCCATCCTACATGAAGGGGGTGGGGGGAGATGCATCCCCCCGCCAGAATCTACGCCCATGCCAGCCATAACTTTTCTAAAACAGGCTGACCAGGTTTAGTGTATTACAGAATTAACACTTAATTTTCAGGTATGATATATTTACCCCTTGCCATGTAAATTTTTACCTCGGGGGGGGGGGGGGGGAGTAAATTTACCCCTGGTTGAGAATCACTGCTCTAGGCAATCTAGAGAGGGCAATTTTGATCCAATCAGACAAATCTTCATCGAATTAGGGTGAAAAATGTAAAAATCTCTAGAATTAGGTCATGACCTTTAAAGTAGAAGCAACTCCTGCCACATTTCCAAGCTGGCCTCCAAGGCTCATCGCCAACTGGGCATCCTCTATCGTGCAAAATCCTTCCTTGGCACACCTGAGCTCCTGATCACATACAAAGCTTTTCACCGCAACCTGATGGAGTACTGTGCTCCCCTCTGAGCTGGTGCTCCCACCTCTCACCTTTTCTCGACTTCACACTGTGGAAACCAAGGCATTTAGGAGCATTGGTATCTCCCACGATGAGGCTGAGTCTTTGGGTCTTTCACTATCTCACCAGAGGTAAGTCGGAGGTCTTTCTGTCTTTTTTCCAGCCTCAACCCCCTGCTCTGTCTGAGATATATCGCCCCCCCCCCCCATATTTCCGCAGGGCGCTCAAGGTCTGCCCCCAACCCCCTTCTGGAAAAACTACCAAAATCACAAATCACTGCTCACCTTCACTCTTTCATTCCTCTTTCCCCCCCCCACCTTTGGAATAAACTCCCACACTCTTCAATCCCACTCTTTCCTCCAGGCCTTCAAAACAGCTGTTCACCACCACCTCTTATCTTCCCCCATCCAAAACCTCGATCTTTTTTACCCCCGTTCATCCACCCCAAACCCACCTCCTTCAAATTCCCTGCTTTCCTTCCTGAAAGTCCCTGTAGTGTCCATCTTGTTTACCCCATGCATCCCACCCCATCCCTCTCCCTTCTACAGATCTCCTCATGTGTCTATTCCTCAATGTTTTGTGCTTCCCTCTCCTGTCCCTCTTGTCTCCTGCTCCCCTTGTTATTCATTCTCTGTGTTAGCTCTTATATGAGCCTTAACATTGTCTATTACAAAAAAAAACAAGAAAAATCGGATGAAAATTGACAATTTTAGAAATTTGGCCAATATTGACCTCAAAGGAGTGACCGCGATATCACAAGGTCATGTAACATGTGGTAAAGTTTAAATTTCCTCCGCTGAATGGTTTTTGATGTACACTTTTAACAAAATGCAGACACGTATGACATATGACGTACGCCTTAACTCTGCTGTTTGTGAGTGAGCGCAGGGTAATAAGCAAAATATAAAAAAAAAAACTCAAGTAACCCATTTTCTGAACCAAGTCAGGTCGAAAATCCCAAAGGAAATTGGATAAGTAGGTTCTACTGGTTTCAATATGGAAAGTGAAGTGGACCAGTAGAAAATACCAATAAAAAAACAGTCGGTCAATGGAACCAGTAAAATCCCATAGAACACCGATAGGCCAAATAAGCAGACTTAGCTGGGCCATTCTACCACTGTTAATGTTCAGTTCCTTTCAAGGAAAGTCCAAGAAGGCTGGGTGCCAGTGAAGCCTAGGACAATTCTCATGGGTACCAAATTGTTCACCAAGATTAACTTAATGTAAAAACAAATGTTCCCACAAAAAAAAACACTCATTTTGCATGACAGCATATCAAATTGAACCGTTTCCATGGCAATCTATCGAAAATTGAACCAGTGCACCGAGATCAGTAAATTGAACATATCTCGCGAAGTTTTTTTTTAACATAGAATAACAAAACTGGTACCAAAATAGAGGTTATCCATTTCGCCTTTAACACATACTATTGTTAACTAGCTCATTTGCATAATCATAAATGTTTATTAAATTTAGAAAATTCTCAACGATCACACTTCTTGGAAATAATCTCGCCATCGTCGCTGTCGGCTTCTCTCACCTCCTGAAGGACACCAATGACGTGCTGTGGCAGAATTTCTCCTTGTATCAATAAGGGTTCCATCGTTCCTCCTGTGTGTGCCCATCCATGTTCTTGCAATTCTGCAGGCATGTCAGGTGTTGCAATGTGGGAGTTCTTCCAGACCGCATCTTGATAATATACCCTTCTGAGGTGTTGTTCCTAGCATTTCCTGCAAGGTGGTGAGATTCCCATGTCAACATTCCTCACTGCGTTCAAGGGCTTGTCTTCACACTTATCCCCCTGATCATGAATAGTCTCAAATCGTCCACTTCTCACAACCTTGTTTTGCCATATACTGCACACGTGAACTCTTCAAGCTCAATTATCAGGTCATGTGGCATGTTCCAAGAATTCCCTCATCTTGCAAGAACTGGTACAAACTTTGGGATCTTCTCCAGAATTTTGATGGGATTGACTTTCCCTTTCCCCCTAAATGCACTTCTGTCACAATCAGTGTGTGTATGTGTAGCTGGAAGCGCTGCACGGCTTTCCTGTCTGTAGGCTCGTGCAAATTCCCTCATGTTGATTAGCTTCTTATTGTTTCCTGTACCAGTATCAAACAAAATTGCAACACCTTTAATTCTTCAAGTACAGGGTGATGAAAAATAAATATATCACTGTCTGGACTTTTCACTTTTATGTTCTTGTAACCATGTTTCTTTGCAAACAGGCAGTACAATATAATCCTTGTGTCAGCCTCTTCTGGTGTCCATGTCAGAACTTCAAGCTTTTTCCTCATTGTTGTTTTCCTATCCTCAGATGTGAAGCTGTATCCTTTTCCTTCCCAGATAAGAACTGCAAAGAAGTGCAATCAGTGTGGCAATGTCCTTCATCCCTGGAAATCGGTGCCAGGTGGACAAAACGATGGAAGAAATGTTCATGAAAAATGCCAAAAGTCATTCCGGATCTGGAGGAAGTGGTGCTGGCCTATCTGGAATCACTAGCAATTATGATGTGCACCAGCGGTGGGTCAGGACCACACATGAACGATCAAAATACGTGCAAGCTACTCTAAGCATGGCAAATATGTTGGGTGACACTAAATCGGCTAACGGCTTGCAGAAATTCAGAAGAGCGATCGTGTCGTGTGTGTGTGTGTGACACAAGATGCCATGAAGGGATTCATTAATACATTCACCATTGATGAGAAGGCTCCTTGATATTGTATCTTGTCTGGTGCTCGTATACCTGCTGACAACGATAGTGATATTCTGATTGCAGAGGCCTGAGGTAAGGAAGCTAAGGAAACATTGATCAAAGAAAGGTTGGAAACGCATGAAAACATCTTTGAACCAAAAAACAAAAAAATAAACCTTGCCAAAAGGTGACCACGTGTGACTTCTTTTAGGTCACACTGAGGTGAACAGAGCTGCTATCCACCAGGAGCGACTCCTTGAGGAATATCTGCCTACGAGAGATTCCGATGAGAATCGTTCTACAGAGTAACCATGAAAAATATGCGTTTGCCTCATAACGTCACCAAATGACGTCATAATGTCTCAAGCTTGACATATCGAGAAAGCACTCATCGAGGTGTTCAATTTGAGGTACTACACGATATGGTTCCTAAAACTTGAAAATTTGACCTTGGGGTCAAATATGTTTGACCTCAGGCGCTAACCATGAAGGTCAAGGCCAATCGCCACCAAAAATTAATCAGCTGAGCGCCAGACCATGAACAAAATTCCCATGAAGTTTGAAGACGATCCGATCAAAATTACTCAAAAAATAATGGTTTCGTCGACTCCCCTGATTTGCGACAAAGTGACCTTGACCTTTGACCTTGATCTTCAAAATTTTGTGCACTGAAAGGGACCTCTATAGGACTCTGATATGCGAAGTTACAAAAATTTCCAATAACTGTGCTCTGCAGAATTTTTTATACGTGATTACAGACAAAAAAAAAACAACGTATTAGCTGACTAACATATCTTGTAAAAACTTCGTTTTAGCAAGATAATAAAGCTGAAGACCATGGAAGACACGGGGGAAAGAGTGAAATGACCAGAGTTGGTGTCAAAGCCACCCAATGCTCGCCTGTTTATACATTTATCGTTTTTAAAAGACTCGTCTAATAATAAATATTTTTTAATAAAGCATTGCAGTGAAGTCTGATCCAAATAATTTTAAAGCAATATATGTATTTGTACATTGTAATCAGTAACAAGAGTGCAAGTGAGCACAATAAACGCCCGAACAAGAAGGTATATACAGAATTGTGCTACAACATGGAAAACAGCATCCTGGTTGCCATGGCAACCACTTTAGATGACGAACGTATGTCACGACACACCGTCTCCAGAGTCTGTACCTATGTACCAAATATCATACGTGAAAGTTTAAAACTTTGGGAGTTAGAGTGCGGACAGGAACGGATGGACGGACAGACAGACAGACAGACAGACAGACAGAGTCCTCATCATTGCGGATGGAAATGCATGGTTTTACTGCATGAAAGACATTCCAAACAATTTCTGAGAAATACACGAGAAACTGTTCAACATGATACCTCGCTATGCTGACGTCATTTTCAGCACAGATATGTACAAGGAGGATTCAGTTAAAGCAATGGAAAGGAAGTGCAGAGGGTGCACAGAAAAGTGACTGTTACAAGGTGAAAACACAAAGAACCAGGTGACTGGAAATAGTTCTTGCCGAATGACGACAACAAAACAATTTGTGCAAGTCATGTGTGAAGCTGTGGGCAATGGTTCCTCTGTGGAACGACTACAGGGCCGAAAGGTCATTCTTATCTGAGAAGGAAAATACTGCAGCTTCACATCTGAGGATAGGAAAACAACAATTCAGGAAAAGCTTGAAGTTCTGACATGGACACCAGAAGAGGCTGACACAAGGATTATCTTGTACTGCCTGTTTGCAAAGAAACATGGTTACAAGAACATAAAAGTGAAAATTCCAGACAGTGATATATTAATTTTTCATCACCCTGTACTTGAAGAATTAAAGGTGTTGCAATTTTGTTTGATACTGGTACAGGAAACAATAAGAAGCGAATCAACATGAGGGAATTTGCATGACCTTACATAGAGGAAAGCCGTGCAGCGCTTCGAGCGATACATGCATACAGTGATTGTGACACAAGTGCATTGAGGGGGAAGGGAGAGTCAAACCCATCAAAACTCTGAAGAAGATGCCAAGGTTTGTACCAGCTCTGGAAAGATCAGGGAATTCTTGGAACATGCCACAGGTCCTGATAACTGAGCTTCAAGAGTTCAAGTGTGCAGTGTATGCCAAAACAAGGTTGTGAGAAGTGGACGATTTGAGACTATTCATGATCAGGAGGATAAGTGTGAAGACAAGCCCTTGAACGCAGTGCGGAATGTTGACATGGGAATCTCACCACCTTGCAGGAAATGCTTGGACCAACACCTCAGAAGGGTATATTATCAAGATGCGGTCTGGAAGAACTCTCACATTGCAACACCTGACATGCCTGCAGAATTGCAAGAACATGGATGGGCACACACAGGAGGAACGATGGAACCCTTTATGATAAAAGGAGAAATTCTTCCACAGCACGCCATTGGTGTCCTTCAGGAGGTGAGAGAAGCCGACAGTGATGATGGCGAGATTATTTCTTGGGAAAATGATGAGATTTTTGATTGGAAGAATGAGTGATTGGACAGAATGTACTCGACCGAAGATTAAGAAACACATGACAGTTTTCGAAGATTTGCATGGCAGCCATTATGTTTCAAGTTAAGTTATCTTATTCATATTTCAGATTAATAAAGTGGGTATCATTGTAATTGTGTTGACCATTTGAATGCATTGGTGCAGATTTTGATTTGAATAAAGCTCTCCTATAACTTCCAAGAAGTGTTGGCGTTGAGAGTTTTCAAATTTCAAGAAATATTTAAAATTTTTAATGAATATTCGTGAATATGCAAATGAGGTAGTTAACATAACAGCATTAGGTGTTAAAGGGGAAATGGATAACCTCTGTTCTGGTACCAGTTTTATTCTATGTTAAAAATTTAGCGAGATATGTTCAATTTACTGATCTGGTGCAATGGTTCAATGTCCGCGAGATTGTCATGGAAATGGCTCAATTTGATATGCTGCAGTGTTTGTTTTTTTCCATTCAGTTGATCAAAGTGAACAATTTGTAACCCATGAAAAATTGTCCTGGGGGGAGGGGGGGTGGGTGCACGATGGGCTTCACTGGCCCACGGGCGATAAGACAAGCCAAAAAAAAATTAATTTACCATGTATTTTTTTCAGAATGCCAGATGTGTGTTGCCTTCATTTGCTAAGCAAATTATCATCATTTACTATTGTGGTTGTCCAAACTGCAACAGATCGCTATAATTAAATAATTAAGGTACAATTTAAACAACACAATGCACTCAGTTATCTCATGCAAAAACAAGAATGGAATTGCTTAGCAATACATATCCCCCACCAGTCCCATTGAATATTCAAGAGATCATTTGTTTGCGTTTAATGCACACTCGAGCCGATACCAGAACTGAAATGAAGAAGAAACTCTAAGCCGCAGTGTTTGGTCTATTCAGCAAAATAAAAGGAAAATAAATTTTCATTTACTGATGTATTTTATAGATTAGAAACACAGACAATTAGGATAACAAACCGGAGATAAAAATTAGTTTGCTTTAATGCACGCTCGAGCTGATAGCAGAACCAAAATGAAGAAGAAGAAACTCGGAATTTTCTTCAGACGAAAAAGGGTATAACTGTGAAAAATTGATGAAATGCACTGAAACTCAAACTTGTTCTGCAACTCATCATAATAAAGCCATGCACCGGTTTCGGTAATAAACCGGTTTCAGTTGAATATTTTGAAGGCTATTGTGGTGGGGGGGGGGGTGCGGTGGTGGTGGGGGGGTGGGGGAGAGAAGTCTGGAAAACCACAGGTGGGATGGCCAGATTGAGAGCAAACCTATAGACCCCTCTGATGATACCGATAGGTAACTAATAAAGCCCACTCATAAACAAACTACAACGGCACTCAGTGGAGCACACACCTCTGCCAAGATGAATAGTTTAATGATTATCAAGATTTGTCATAATCCATCCACAACTTTTTGAGATTGTGCAATGTATCGTTTTTGGCCCCATTTCTCAATAGTGAAGAATCAGTTCCAAAATTAAAATATTTATCATATCTGGATTCGGATCTTCACCAAAATCAAATCAATTTGTCCTCGGCACACACCCAACCTGTGCACAAAGTTTCATCCAAATCTGTCAAAACTTTTTGAGAACGTGCTTATATATATTTTTTTGCCACTATCTCGCAATGGTGAAGAATCACGTTAAAATTGTAGTCGCCAGATCCGGATCTTCACCAAAATCTAATAATTTCGTCCTTGCCACACACCAAACCTGTCCACCAAATTTCATCCCAATCCATCCACAACTTTTTGAGATATCCTGTTCACAGAGAGACATGGGTGAAATCATTACGTCCATTCTCCTTCGGTAGCATTGCTAACTGCAGTACTTGAATAATGAACACGAACAACATTTTGGTTTATGCTCCAAAAAAACAAAAGGAAAATCAAAAAGGGGGTCAATCTCTGTGGACCTTGATCAAAAAAAAATTGTGGGATAATCACAAAGCCTGAACTTTCTTTTCATTTGGAAGAGGTCATCAAGTCACACATCGCATTGCTTGTTATAGTTATTCCACTCCTCGGAGACCTCATGTGGTTGACAAATGCTGTGGTGAAGCAACAATTTTTTACTCTTACAACACATTCATCACAACTAACTTGTAAGAGGAACCAATTAATTCAAGACCGAGGAAGTGAAAATATAAATTGGAAGAATGAACCCTCACTCTCACTCGAAAGTGAACACACAATGCAAATTTCAAAAACTAAGAATTACTAAATTTAAAGTCTTCCACTTAGCATCCTGATTGCACCATTAAAGCAGCAATAGGAAATTCACCGAATCTCTTTGAAGATAGCCATACGTTGCAATTATGGGTCCCTCAATGGGCGTATGAAATGCGATGTCGTATGTGCTTTCGGTTCCATGATTGGCTGCGAAGCACATGGTATCACATTGTGAACGAGACGTGGCTGCCTTCACAGAATTGAAAGCGGGAAATTCACCGAAGTTGCATTTGCTGCTTGAAGGCACAATTTGACCAGTTACAAGTGGAGGGTCGAATTATTTATTTGCACCATGCATTTCAATCACACAAGGAATTCAATTAATTTGATTGCATTCAGGTAAAATTAATTTATTTCTTATTAAAAGTCACAATTTGTGCTTGGTACCATGTTGTTCAGTTGACTGGAATCAAAATTGATTTGCCTGGCATGTGAAAAAATACAATTCTCATCTCAGAGCAGCATAGTGGTTAAATGGACAAAATCCTTGATGCTGTGTCTTATTACCTATGCCATAACCATTCAAAACAGGGTTATCGGCTCTTATGTCGAAAACATATTGGCGCAAAAAGGGTGCGAATTGAATGGGAAAAAAGGGGGCGGATGTGTACAATATGGTGTAACAGTGGGATAATGGGTCAAACTGGTTTCTTTAGTCTTACAACCAAGAATAGCATGTTGGGAGTCAATGCCAAAAGAAAATTAGGTTCTTTCATCGATTTTTTGGTTACTCAGTTGTCCAATAAACAAGACAAACACATCATCCATAATCAGCGTGAAAAGGATTCAATGCATGGCCTTTGATTGGCTAACGGACTGCTCAGAACTTGCCGCCATCCCACTACATATTCCTATCGCCAGGCGAGCTACTTTCTCAATAGCTATCCCGGTGTGTAAAGACAGATTTTTCTCATGAGAGCCACTACTTTCATTGGAGCAGCCCAAAAACCATACATGTGGGCATAATTATTTTAACCATTTTAAGAAACGAATGTAGGGATATGTATGTATGTATATATATATATATATATATATATATATATATATATATATATATATATATATATATATATACACATATACACACATATACCACCACAAAATTAAAAAGCAAATAAGCACCAAAGGCAAAAACAAACATGTAGGCACCAAGGCCAAGTTTGCAAACTCTTCAACTTTTCTGCTACGTGAATGAAATCAATATTTATGATCAAACATGATCCAAATGTATGATGAAAAATGTATCATTGGCATTTAAGGTTGTAAATGGTGGAAGTGCCTTTAGTTATACTTTTTAATTTCAATATAGTCGACATCTAGAAATTTGAAGTTTAAAAAAAAAATAACTTTTGGTTCCCTTAAAATCTTCAGAAGTTTAAAAAAAAACAAAAAATAACAATTGTGATATTTGAAGTACATACAATGACCAAATAGTTTCAAAAGTCCAGTTGTTGAACATAAGGGTTAAGAAGGAAGTAAAGAATGCCAAGTTACATGTCAAATATAATATTTATTGGAGAAATAACCAGCAAAAAAAAGAACATTGTAACACTGCCTGACAACTTTTCAATTGTGCAAGCTAAACCTTGCCTTCCTTCTTTCCCAAAGCCACTGTGCAGAGTCCAATAGTGCCTTTACTCCATGGTTCATCTTGCACACTGATCCAGGGATACCATTTGCATGTTCACAAGTTAGCAGGTAGTTTCCTCAGTGGCGATAAAGCAGCATGCGCCCAGCACATCGTCGGCCGACGAAGGATGCATACTCACGCACTTCTGCCTCGTCTTTTGAATGAACCCGCCGCTGCTGATAAATACAGTACGGCATGGCACAGCGCTTATAGAGTACCATGACATGGTCTAGACTCACGGGGCAGTCATCATCACCTGCATACACAGTACAAGCAAAAGGAATGCCGTTTACAGACAGAAAAATAACATGTTGCAAGGAGATACAAGCTATCTACAGTGACACAAGATACAAACTATCTAATCTAGCGACATAAAACAGTGCGTATTTCTTTGTCCCCCTTCGAAAGGACGATTTGAGTCAGGTTTTAAATGCCAACGTTTTAACACAACTGTGTGTTCACTCCGGTCAATTTTTGAGGATAAAAACATTAAAAAAAACATTTTCCATAAAAGAGTAATTACTAATTACGTATCTTCTATTGGAATTGTAGATGGTGACTTGCAAACCCAGCCTCAAGGGCGGTGTACAGAGGCGTTTTAAAAAAAAAAAAAACAACAATAAATACAAGGTGCAGGGAGGTGACATTTGTATGTGCGCAGAGTAAAACGAGTGTACATTTACATCTGTAGGAGAGATGGTGATGGCGACACTGAGATGGATGGGAGTGCAGGAAGCAGGAGTTAGGTTGGTAGAAGGGATGCAACAAGGGAATGAAGGGAAGCATTGTGGTTGGTCCTAGGATGTCTGAGGAGTTCAGCATGAACATTGGTTTTTTAAGCAGGGAAGCCCTCTCAGCCCACTCATGTTTGTCATGGTGATGGAGCTGGTAAGCAGGAAGGTAAACATGAGGGGTATTCTTGGGAGGATGATGTATGTGGATGATCTGGATGTTGCGATGGAGAGTGGGTGCGAGATGCAAGAAGTACTGGGGGAGTGGAAAGAGGCATTTGGGAAACATGGGCTGAAGATGAGTATGGAGAAGACTGAGGCGATGTGGATCAGGCAGCAGAGAAAATAATACACCCAAGCAGGTTTGACGATCGGATCGGATACAAAACTTGATGCGACCGAGTGTTAATCAACCTTAGCGACTTCGGAAAGTGAAACAGAATTCAAATTGAATTTAAAAGAAAGGCGTGAGGCCGCTCAAAGCAAAAATCTCCATATTCTAGGAATCATTCCCAACGTCATTATACAATTTTCAAACCCGCGTTTATGGCCGTGAAATAAATACTCTAAGTGTGTGTATTTAATGGCTGTATCCAGGACAGAGCTGGACCCCCAACTAAAAAAGGACCCTCGGGCCACCGAGAAGCTCAATCACTCGCTGCTGGCACGTCTGCGCGGCGTCACGTGCCCAGCTCGCCGTCGGATGAAATGCCCTAAAAATCTTAAAACGTCCGTTTTTCACCAGAATTCTTTCAGATACTTGTAGAGCACATCCCCAAACCATCTAAAATATAAACATTAATCTCACAGACGCTATGAATAAGCAGTCCCTCAGGAGGACAGGTTACGAGGTGAAGCAGTGAACGGATAGCATGTGGTATCCCAGAGTTTCACGGTTATTTGAATTGAACACATTTTCCTCATGAAAAGTGTGTTTCTGAGCAGATTTGCACGAAAATTATCTTCATTAAAACGTGTAGCTGCACCCGAAGGTCCCAAAAGTGAAAACATTGATCAACGAGAACTTAAAACAGCCTCGTTATATGGCATGGAAACGGATGGAAGCTACCCCTCGCTGCAATGCATTCCACACAGACCGAGGAAATAAACATTCAATTTTCACAAAACTTGATGCAACCGAGTGTGAATCAACCTTCGCGACCATGAAAAGTGAAAAGAGAATTTAAATTGAACTTAACATAACCGCGTGAAGCAGTGTTGAAGTCAGCGGACCTCCTGTTGCCCAATAAACAGGGCCAGATTACAGAGGTAACGAGAAACTAGTTGGTCAAATTAAATCTTCTTAATAATCCCCATTAAACCCATTATGCATTATAGCCATCCGATGCTCCCTTATAGGCCATTCGACCAATCGGTCATTTTGCACTTGATGACCCTGTAACCTTTACCCCGAGGGGAAAATGCGAAAAAGGGCTCAGACGATCGATGGAGACCAACTAGTATTATCATCGTGTCAAGTTAGAACTCAATCGGCCGAGACGTCAAGGAGATAGAAAAATAAAAATTGTTGACAGACGGACGGACGGACGGATCTGAGGACATCGAACGGTTATATTAGCTCAGCGAGCTAACCTAACAAATGAATACAAGGTTAGAGGGGAAGGAGATTAAACAGGAAAATAGGTTTGAGTATCTCGGGGAGAACAGTGACCGGGGATTGTAAGTCTGAGGCAGAGATGCGGAGGAGGATTCAGGTGGGTCTGAATGCATGTAGGAGGGTGGAGGGATTAATGGCAGACAATGGATATCAAGGAAATTGAAAGGGAAGGTTCTGATGTCATGTGTAACCCCAGCCTACCTTTACAGTCTGTAAACGGTGGCACTATTCTGAGACAGTCTGAGAGACAATAACATAGGCTGGAGGTTTGCGAGAACAACTGGGTCAGGAGGATGTGGGAGAGAACAGGGTGTATAAAAGGAGGGCGGATGTACTTTAGAGAGGAGATTGGTGTGCAGATGGGCTTGATGTTAAGATTGGTGAAATGTAGGATGAGATGGACTGGACACTTGGTGTGGATGGCGGGAAAGAGAATGGCAAAGAGAGCGGATAGGTTGAGGGAGTAAGGTAGGAGGAAAAGAGGTAGACCGAGATGGGAGGATTGTGTGAGGAGGGATATCGGTAATGCGGGGGTGGTTGGAGAGTGGAGAGAGTTGGCTGAGAACAGAGGGAGGTGAGGAGTATTGTGGTCAAGGCAGGGCAGAAGCTTGGTGCCAATGGACCTCACCCCTTATAAAGGGAAGAGGAGGAGAAGATGATGTGAGAAAAAAAATCACACAAGGGCTTTTGAACTTGAGCTGCAAAAAGATATAGCAACGTGGTGGCAATTGTCACTTACCAAACTATGGGTATATTTTAGAGTAGTTGTTGCATGTATTCATCTCATTTTAGGGTAGCTATTGCATGTGCTCACCTCATTAAAAAAGATGAGTGCATAAATTATTTTGGAAAGCAGAAGGAGAATCCAAAACATTAACCCAAGATGTCAATTTTTTTTTTCAGTAAATTTGATCAAAGGATTTCTTAACAATCCTCTTGAAGTTGTCACTCAAACTTTTGGACCTCACTATTAGCCATGATCTTTCTTGGTCAAAACATGCATCCAAGTTTGCATGTCCTCCACTATTTAACATCCCGATCGCAATTTAACAAGCCAGTAGCCAAACGGGCATCCTCTATCGTGCAAAGTCCTTCCTTGGGACACCTGCTCTCCACACACAGCCCACCAACAACCTCCTTCTGATTAAACTTCCAGGATCAATGCTTTTCCACCTGTGGAATCAACTTCCACATTCTTTTCAACATCATTCTTGCCTCCAGGTTTTCAAGACACCTGTTAACCACCATCTCAGATCATCCCTCAACCAAAACCATGATAATCTACCCCTGTTAACTCTCCCTAAGCCCACCTCTTTCCAAAGTTCCTGTTTATCCTTCCTGCGGAGTCTGCTTCTGTATATATATATATATATATCTTGTCCACCAGCTGTGTTCTCCCCAAGTCGTCATTCTTCATCACATCCCTCATCTTCAAAGTCTATCTATTTTGTGCCTCAACCCCGCTGTTGTGTATTTCACCCTTTCTTTCTGCAATTTATTTTGCTCTGTTGTGTCCTGATCCATTCCATGTTCTAGCTCCTCCATGAGCCTCAACTCTGTATTTAAAAAAAAAATTATAGTGCACAACAAAGTCTCAACAATTTACCAACTGAGAGGTCGGGGTTGAGACGAGAGTACTTTGCTTTGTCCAGGAGTGGTAGACAGTGTTCCACTTTGACCCAGTGGTATGACTCTGGACAAAGCAGGTCAGATGGTCGGTACTGTGCCTGTCAAACACACAGGTGAGGTTTATGAGAAAGGAAGTGTAAAAAATGAACAATTTTATTATTTCCTGCTTAATTTACATTAATTTTGCAGTAATTATTCAATGCCTAACCAATATTAAAACAAATTTAGAAAATAGGACCACTGGACTTGTAGCTTATTTGGGCCCTGGCCTAATGTTGTAACCCAAATTTGTCTGGAGAAGAATATTTTTGAAGGAATTTACTAAGTTTGCCATTTTGACCTACTTAAAGTCATGTGACCGGAATGAGCTTTGCAGTCCCCGTTACCAGCCAGGAGTGGAACCTTGCTGCCAAATTTCAGCCGGATCGGCCCAGCGGTTTGGCCGGGGAAGTCAAAATAGGAGACAAACGGATGGTGCACGATGATGATACCTTATCTGGAATTTCAATTACAGATCAGCTAAAAAATAAAAAATCTCAGCAAGCAATGAACCAGACTGATGAAGTTCCTCAATTCCAGTTCTTTGTCATTCAGTGGTTGAAAAGTCCAACGTAGAAAGTATGTCGTGTCACAATATATATATATATATATATATATATATATATATATATATATATATATATATATATATATATATATATATATATATATATATATGAAAATATAGCAAGCTTTAATAATGGTTAACACAACATGATGCATTTTAAGGTCAAATGTCTGGGGGTATAATTATTTATGGGACATCATAACACACATGCCCAGATAAAACACAATATCTTTCCTGAAACCCAGTGGAAGCACTACCTTATTCACCACCTTAAAGCTGTTTTATTTGAGACATGATCACAGATGCCTGGAGGAAGAAAGACAATAACTGTGACCTAAACAAGATGAGAGGTATGCCAAAAAACAATCCGGACACTGGTTGGAATCGGTGAAATGAGCGATAAATCCAAAACAATCTGCAAAGATGAAAGGTTTGACAGTTGCGATGATAGATTCCATAACTTTATTGGAAACGGAAGGAGTTGATAGGGTCTTTTTTTCCTACATTTCTTGCACACGGGAGTGATAATATATAAAAGTACATGGGAGGCAGAGGATAGCAAGAGCAGATGAGCGAGACTTAAGAAAACAGAAAGTGGTGGCCTCTGGACCTGTCACCAAGGCAGAGTCAAGAACGGCTAAAACTCTCCACCTTCTCAGGTGAAAATGTTAGTATACGCCAGCGGTATAGGTCAGATTTTTTGGTACTTAACCAACCGGCTTGACACAAAACTACAAGAGGTCTCATATGAAAGATGGGGATCTCAGTAACTCATTTTTCACTGTTGTCCTCATTTTTAGTGTGCGGCCCATGAAATATTCACACCTGAAAGATACCCCCGTTAGAAAATTTTGACCATTTCCGAAAATCAGTGAATCAGCCATAACTACAAAGCAATGCACCCTATTTTTACATGATTGGTATTGAAATGTGCAGAATGAACAGGAGAATACTACTAGTTACTTAATGGAATACTTCAAGATAAATATATGAACATTTGAGTGCTTTTAATAGAAAAAAAGACGTAATTTCCAGACCGCTAACTTCGAAAATCATCAACGACAGAAACAAACATCTGCCAATTGTCATATTTTTTCTTTATTTGATATGTGTTCAGTTTACCATATCAATATAATGAGAATATTTTGAAATAAATTTCTATGAGCAAATTATACGATATAGTGACTGAAGTTTGCACAAGCGATGTGATAACTACATGTTACACCAATACACATTGTTCTACGAGAAATGAACTAAAACATATATTTTGAGCGAGTGTCCTCGATATGTTCAACCATCACTGTCCGTGTCATTTTGGTCACCATGTGACAGATCGTTGACACACTTCCTGTCACTGGTGGCACACATGCATTCGTTAGTGCAAGGAAAACTGTCTTGTGAGCAGCTGCAGCTGTTGGTACATGGTTCACTACCACGGCATGAACACACAAGACCATCTAACATCTCCGCTGATGTGGGTCCATCAAACGATGTGGGATGCAACACACCTTCTCCTCTGTACCATCCACGACCCTCTGGTGTTGGAATTTCTGGATTTGCCAGGTGGGCATTCATCCATACTCGGGTTTGGTGAACGGATCTCTTCACATGTTCGAGAAAAGCTGGTTCGGACGGAGGCAACTTAGGCACTGGGACATCTTTGGTCGCTGCGAGTTTCTCCCGAAGATCATTCAAATTTGTGTGTGCATCCATATATTTCCCTTGAGAATCATACATGGCACTGACTAAATGTCTTGAAGTAGCCACTGCCTCCTGGAGATAGTCAGTGGCGAGGACTTCGAGGTGTGGACCATTATTCTGAAGATGCAGTGTCTTCATAGCTTTCCATGCTTTCTTTTTACCATAGCCGAAGAATGCCGATACAGAGTCACATCCTGTCAGGGCATTAAACGCAGGAAGCCGGGTACACGTTTCTGGAAGCAAGCTGTAACATATCTGATGGACCGGGATAAGCTTGCATCCTGCTGATGTTCATTTCTCTATCCATATTTCGGCAGTGTCCCGCAACTGTGGAAAGTAGTGGACTGCTAAGACAAGCACATCAGTGTCTGCTGATTTAATTGTAATGGACCCACGCACATTGTTACGTCTGAACTCATCATCGGCATGCTTCACATGAAGAAATATCCGAGAATCTGCCTCTTCCTGCATTGATGTGAGTTGACTGTCATGATACATTCCTGCAGATGAAAGGCATGCTGTAAGCAAACAATCAGAGAAGCCACCAGCCAAATAGGTCCACTTTTCTTGGTGATCTGAAAGTTCTTTTGCTGCTGGTGTGTGATTACAGATGAAGTGTGTCAAGGTGGATTTGTTTGATGATAGAGCCATGAATTTCGTCCATTGTGGTACTGGGCATCCAGCAATGACTTGGTAGCATGTAGGAAGAGGGCTCTTTGTCTTGTAGTTTATGGGAAATTATGTGATTTTCTGAAATGGTCCAAATATTCAGATGGATGTATCCTTCAAATGTGAATATTTCATGGACCGCACACCAAAATATGAGGACAACAGGGTTACTGAGATCACCATCTTTCATATGAGACCTGTTGTAGCTTTGTGTCA
>NC_140961.1:76354005-76361505 GCF_056783735.1 Eptatretus burgeri | reverse complement strand
AAAGTGGGCGTGAAGGCTTTTTGATCCACAAATTTGCATATATCGATCGTCCTGGAGGCGGGGCCAAATCGCCCCTCGCTCACCGATTGGACGGCAAAAAGTGGGCGTGTGTCGTTTTTGCTCCGTTTTTGAAGCACAAAATCCGTGATTTTGTACACGCTGTTCGACGCGCGCCCTGCCCGAGTCCAACACCGGTACCCACAGCGGGGCAAGAACGGTGGCGATGCTACGGTGGCGAGGTGTGACGGGAAGGTCGTGGCGGTTGTGGTGAAGCGGCGTTGTGGTTGGTGGTTGATGTTGTGGTTGTGGTGGTAATCATGTTGGTCCAAAATAAAGATAGTAGAAAAACGGCCTGAAGAGTCGCAGCATAATGACATGTACCACTAGACAACGGGTTTAGTTTAACCACACATTTGCCGAGATACCTCACCTGGGAGGGAATGGTTTGCGAATTTGGTAACCACAACAATATATAGATACATACATATATATTGTTGTGGTTGACCAAATTCGCAAACCACCATTCAGGTCCCTCAGGTGAGATATCTCGGTAAGTATATGTGTAGTTAGGCCCAAACCCGTTGTCTAGAGGGAATAAATGCCATTCATGAGGGCTGCGACTCTTCAGGATAGCCGTTTTTCTTTTACTATCTTTATTTTGGACCAGCCGCCATTATTACCACCACCAACCACGTCTCAACAGCCATCACAACAACCACCACCAACCACAACGCCGCTTCACCACAACCGCCACGACCTTTACCGTCACAACTCGCCACCATCGCATCACCGTCATCTCGCGCCACTCATGGGCACCGATGCTGGACTCGTGTAGGGCGCGCACCGAGCAGCGTGTTCAAAAGCATCGCGGACTTTCTGAAGAAAAACGGATCAAAAACGACTCACGTCCACTTTTGTTCCGTCCAATCGGTGAGCGAGGGGCGGTTTGGCCCCGCCTCCAGGGCGTTGGAGGGCGGTCGCTATATGCAAATTCATGGATCAAAAAGCATTCACGCCCACTTTTCCTCGGGCCAATGGGGAGCGAGGTGAAAGGTCGGAGGCAGAGGGTCAAGGGTGGAAGAGCGAAGCCACGGGGCTTATAAAAACGACTGCGTTCGTCATTAGAGTTCAGTTCGCAGGAGGAAGAGTTGAGTTGGAAGCGGAGGAAGAGTTGAGTTGAAGCGTCAGTTCAGGGGCAGTTGGGAGTTCGCGGAGTCGGAGTGAAGAGGACGGAGCTGTGGAGAGGCGGCGGCGGCGAAGGCGGTTGAGGGGGTGCTCGCGTCGGATTCGGGGAACTGCGGCGGGAAAGGCCGGCGGCGCGACCGAGGTCGTGGTGGAGACGCTCGTCGCGGGACCCGAGATTCTTCTGAAATTCTCCTTTCCCCGAGCATCAGCAACCCCCTCCTGTTTCCCCCCGCGCTGAGATAGTGCGACAAAAGGGGGCCCCTTCCCACCCCCCTACCAGACACTGTCTGCGAGGCTCGCGGAGTTGAGGCACCACCGCGCTCCGCGTCTCATCATCAGGACGGGTAGGCCCGACACGGTCTCGGCCCCAGGCTCCGCCTACCCCTCATCCTGGAGGGTGGTTCTCTTTTCTTTGCTTTGGGAATGTGTGTTGTCGGCGCCTGCCTGTGAAGTAAAATTGTATAAGTGTTGCCGAGTGCCCGGTAGTCGGATAGATCTGCATTGTTGCATTTGCTTTTGTCTTCTTTCTTTCCATGTGCTTTTGGTGGAATTGTATGTGTGCTTTCCGTCTGTCATTGCAAATAAATGTGCTTATTGTTGAACTGTTTTCCCGCTTCGCTTCGTCATTTCTTTCATTGAATCCCCATCTTGCTTCACGTAAAGGGTTGGTCAGGCAAAGACGCCCGATAATTAATCGAACCGTTGAGGCCGACGAAGAACACCGCCGGTTATCCCGATAGTACGGAACGGGTCGCTATGGCCCGTGTCCGAAGTCGACCTGCGGCGAGGTGCGATCGCCCGGTCTACCCTCCGTGTGGGTACTTAGGCAGGTCGAATTTGGCGAGCAACCCTATCCCACGCGGGGCCGATTGGCACGATCGCGGTGAGACCGGAAGGTCCACCCGTGACTGGTTCCCGGCGTTAGTCCGAGAGGGTCACGACTGGATTGTCCGTCCGGTGGGCGACGTGCCGCGATTCGAGTTACGTGGCCGTTCGCACGCCGGCGGGCGCGAATCCGCAACACTGGTGTCAGGTCGTGCGATACAAACCCATCGCCCTCCTCACGGCACTGGTAACGGAGAACGGGAAAACGGGCTCTCCTGTCTCCACCAAATTCACGGAATCGGTCCAGGGGTGAGAGGAGCGACCCCGATTCCCTCCAAATTACGAGCGAGCTAAATTAACCCTTCACGAGAAGCAAGATGGCGTCTCAAGGCGAGCGGGAGCCGGGGGTATTAGAAATGGATGTAGAATGTGTAGAATCCATGGCTCAGGATGAAATCCCCGTGCAGGAAATGTTGATTGTACAGGAAAACGAACTCGCCCAACTGAACCCAGAGCCCGAAATAGGTGCGGCAGCGGCCGCGTGTATGACACTCCTCCCCCTCTCCACCAAACCCCCTCTACCCTTGCCGAAACGCCTCCCCCAAGCGCACCCGACATGGCCCAGCTATGCGCCATGCTGGCGGCAATGATAAACGAAGTGAAAAACGAAATAAAAGGAATGAACGAAAGGATGGATGCGAATACACAACAAATAAACGAAAAGATGGATACAAACACAAATGAAATGAGAAACGGAATGAACAAGCAAATGGACGAAGTGAAAACGACGATGGATGCGAATACACAGCAAATGAGGGAAGAAATGAAAAAGCTCCGGGGTGAGACGCAGAACATGGGCCGATGCCTGCAGGCGGGCATGAAGGCCGTGACCAGGGAGCTGGGAATGGCGACTCCACGTGTGGGAGCAAACGAGCTGGAAGGGGGTGCAACGGCTGATAGGCCCGCGGTGGAGGCGGGTGAAAAAATAATTCGGGGGGCGTGTTGGGCGAGGGTCGTGACGATGACCGAAAGGGAAAAATTAAATGGGGAGACCAAAACGTGTGAGACGAGACACGAGGTGAAGACAAAGGAAATAAAAATAGTAGAGACAAGGGAGGTAAAGGGTGAAGAGGTGACTGAGTTGGCAGTGACGGCAGCCGGGAAGGGAACGATAGAGGGAAGACTGCACGATGAAGACGGGGTAAGTGACGTACACACACACACAAAGGTAGTGGAGGACGATGAAGTTGAGCTCGCGGAGCGTGTAGGGACCCGGTGCGAGCAGCGGGATAGCCTCCTCCAGGAACGAGGGGAGGGAGGATGCCCCCTTGAGGCGAGTCACGACCAGGTGGGTTCGGTCGTGCTTTGCGAGGTTGAGGGGTCGAGTGCTGTGGACAGGTGCACGGAGAGCTTGGGGGGTATAGAGGCCCCGGAGACCCTTGTGGGGACACGAATCCCCAGTGTGGTTGGCCCTGTGTGTGTGGTGCAAGGTGTGAGTGCGTCCCCGTGTGTGGAAGCGACCCCGTGTGTGAGTGGTGTGGTGGCGATGGTGCCAGAGTACGTGCTTCCCAGCACGCCGTGTGTGGATGAAACACCGCGGGTGAGTGTCCCCGCGTGTGTGAGTGAGGCACGGTGTGTGGATAAGGCACCGCGGGTGAGTGCCCCCGCGTGTGTGAGTGAGGCACTACGAGTGAGTGAAAGGCCGCGAGTGCGTGGAGCCACGTGTGCGAGAGAGGTAGCATGCGTGAGTGAACGGCCGTGTGCAAGGTCGCTGTGTGCAAGGGAGACCGTGTGTGTGAGAGAGCGGTATGTGAGGGAGATGTCGGTTGGCATGCGGGAGCACGCAGCCGTGTCTCCCGGTGTGAATGTGATGAAATGGACTGTGAGCGTCGTAACACGCAGGTGTGAGTGGTTCAAATGGCGACGACGGCGACATGAGAGGAAAGAAAGCCGAGTAGCGGCTGTAGTTGTTTCGGGGACCGTGCCGGGTTCACCCAGCAGTGAGCACGAGGTCCGTGCTGTGCAACGCACGAGGCCCCCACGTGCTCGCTTGCGAGAGTGAAGTCCCGGTCCGGAAACGCACGCGGTGGATTTGCCGATCCCGCGGACGGACAAAGTTTAGGCAGGATTATGGATTTGGACCGGACGGGTTCTCCACGCGATCGTGTGTTAAGCTCCAACGGGCAAAGCACATGTGTTCGCGTGGGGAACCCCTCGAGACGTGGGGCTTGTGTTTTTTTTTTATGCGCACGGTGACGTCATGGCTGCACGTGGGGTTGGAATCCGGCAGGAAGGGTATCGCTGCCGGATGGTACCGTCCAAGGAGGGACGAGGTACACGTGCAGCTGCATGACGTCACGGGCAGGTGTAAAGTGCGCGAGCTCTGAGTTGCCACGCTGGTGCTGCGCATGAAAAAATAAAAATAAAAAAAAACAAGCCTCACTTTCGGGTGCACAGGATTCCCGGGCAAGGGGTGGAAGACCCCCTTGACCTGGGCACAGGATGGAAACTAGTTAGGGGGAAGGGTTAGCTTAGCTAGACCGACTTCATGGGGCAGGGGTAAGTCCTCATGGAGTCCGTGGAATGGATTAGTTCGAGGGATTTAGTGAGCTTTAGGTTGGGAAATAAAATGATTTATTTGGAGACAGTGACAGACTTGTGAATGTGTAGCGGGGACGTAGTTTAGCTACATAGGTTAAAAGGAACGTGCTATAGTGTAAGGGACGACGTGGGAGCATGAGTTAGTTAGGGGAGGTAGTTAGAAGGATGGCAGAGTTCAGCGGTGTGTGTGTTGAAGAGTTGGTGAGTTGTGAGGTGAGTACTTGTTGAGTGAGTGAGGCCAGCGGGTCTGTGTGTATGGAGCGAATGGGGACTGCATGGTGCGATGAGTGATTGGGGGAGGAGTGACTCGCCCAAGGACCCCGGGTCAGTGTAGAGTGAGTTCGGGGGTTAGTCAAATTTACAAAATGGAGGTCGTTTTGCTGTTGGTGTGAATGTAGGCTCGAAACCCGTTTGGAGGGGTGCAGGAGCCCTGTTGACGGGCTGGGAGCGTGGCTGCGAAAAGTGAGTATCGCTGAGTGGGTACCCCGGGCACCAGGCTAGTTGGCCGTGGTAGGCCAAGGGCCCATGGGGGGCCGGGATAGCGTAGTGGGCACGGGTGCGCCTGCTGTGTGCGGGGGCCCGGGGCGCCATTAGCCGCGTGGGCAGTGTTGTGGGCACGGGTGACCCTCGGAAAGGGGCCCGGGAAGCCAGCCTGCCACGTGTGCGTTTCAGGGGAGGTGCCAGGGGGGGCACTCCCCGGTGTTGGGGAGCTGGTAGGCTCGGAGGCAGTGTAGTGCCCGGGGGTGCCATAGCTGGAGATTCGGCAGAGGGTCGTGCCTGCCAAAGAGGGCCACGTGTCCCAGCCATGAGACCGTGTGAGGGCACGGAGAGAAAATTAGGGGGGCGAGGCCCGAAATTGTGAGGACACCAACACAGGCGACGGGAATCTGGGTTGTTAGAACCAATAATTTAAGCGAGAGGCGCTTGTTGAAAGCCCCGGGGTAGTTTAACAGTTAAATGGTTAGGGTAGATTAGGAGATGTACCCCTCCGCACCATCCATCCCCTCGCTGTGGGCCGCTGGACCCACTTTGGTTATAGATCGCTGAACTCTGGGGAGGCCATCCTGAGGCTTCGTTGGGCCTCGACACAGGATGTTAGCTCTCCCTTATTCCCCTCCGGGAAGGGAACGTAGGGGTTGGGAGTAGGCTAGGTGACAGGATAGGTTAGCCGAACAAGGACGATAAAGGGGGTTAGGGGACGATTTATAGTGGGGAAGTAAAAATAAAAACAACAAACACAAAAAGTTGGGGCTAAATTGGGGTTTGACAAATTAAGGGAGTGGGTATGTACAGTGACAGGCAAAGGCGATAGGTGGGAGGGAGACAGGTAGGTAGGTCCGAGCCCGCCTTCCAAGTGGCCAGCACCACCGCACTCCCTCCACCAACCTCCACTGAACGGCAAAGTGCCGGCCACTTCATCTGCTGGCTGTTTTTCTTCAAGGCCTGTGCCGGCCCACTTCATCGGCAGCTGTTGTTTTGCTGCAAGGCCTGTGCCGGCTGGATCGTCTGCAGCTGTTGTGTTGCTGCAAGGCCTGTGCCGGCCGGATCGTCTGCAGCTGCTGTGCTTCAAGGCCTGTGCCGGCCAGTTCGTCTGCCGGCTGTGTTTGCCTGCAGCGGCCTTCTTCTGCGGGCTGTGTTTGCCTGCTGCCTTTGCCATGCCATGCCCACTGCCCCTGTTCACCAGCCCCCGTTCAATTTTTGCCCCACCCCCCTGTTCATTGCCATGTGCGCCAGGATCAAGGCAACAGTTTGCAAGCTGCAAGAACTGCCCTGTTGGCAGCTACAACACAGGCCTGCAGTGGCGGCCCGTGCACCGTGTTTGTGTTCATCCATCCATTCGTTGTGTTCATTGCGTGTGCCACTTGAGCTGGCACGGAGACTGCGTTTGTGCAGCCCATGCACCGTTGTGGTTCACTGCGTTCAGTTCAAAAGGGAAGGCCTTGGACTGCGTGTGAGCAGCCAGCCACGTTCCCTGTCACCTGCATTGTTTTGAGCCAGAGACTGCATGCGAGCAGCCTGGCTCCCTGTTAACTGCTTTCTTTTTGCAGAGTTCAGTGATCCTGGGCCATGGTTTAGTGTAAAATTTGTAAGTTAAGGTTAAGATGTACTGTAAATATGAGTGCGCCCCCGGCATGTTTGTCTTAGCGCCGGCAATTTTATTTAAGTCGTCCGTGTGAGTGAGTTTGTTTAGGTAGTCAGCCCTTAGGTTATTTATTTTGGGGACACGAATACCATGAATGTCGCACTCAGGGATCCGTAGGTAAAATGTACTAGGGGAAAACTACACATAATGGCACACGAAAATTTGACGACTCGGGACGAGTCTGTAAAAAGGGGAGGGGGTAGTGTTGTGGTTGACCAAATTCGCAAACCACCATTCAGGTCCCTCAGGTGAGATATCTCGGTAAGTATATGTGTAGTTAGGCCCAAACCCGTTGTCTAGAGGGAATAAATGCCATTCATGAGGGCTGCGACTCTTCAGGATAGCCGTTTTTCTTTTACTATCTTTATTTTGGACCAGCCGCCATTATTATCACCACCAACCACGTCTCAACAGCCATCACAACAACAACCACCAACCACAACGCCACTTCACCACAACCGCCACGACCTTTACCGTCACAACTCGCCACCATCGCATCACCGTCATCTCGCGCCACTCGTGGCCACCGATGCTGGACTCGTGTAGGGCGCGCACCGAGCAGCGTGTTCAAAAGCATTGCGGACTTTCTGAAGAAAAACGGATCAAAAACGACTCACGCCCACTTTTGTTCCGTCCAATCGGTGAGCGAGGGCGGCTCTTTGGCCCCCGCCTCCAGGGCGTTGGAGGGCGGTCGCTATATGCAAATTCATGGATCAAAAGCATTCACGCCCACTTTTCCTCGGGCC